>NC_084665.1:79977780-80160280 GCF_028389875.1 Rhea pennata | reverse complement strand
AGTCTTGCAGTTAGGACAGGGAATTTGAGAATGGTTCAATGACACATTGTACGAGAAAGAAAATACTTCCATGGAGTAACAGACATTTCGCAGCAAATTACTGGAAAGACTTAGCACATTAAAAACTTGGGTAAATAAGAGGTTAAATTTCCTATGAAACAATATGAATAAACTAAAATACCAAAGAAAACATGCATTTTTTCCAACACCTCAATTTAGTCAAAGCTCCAAATAGTAATAGTATTTATTATTATTATTATTTGCTGAACAGCATCTTGATACTCTGATGAAACACAGTAATGTCTATCTGCCCCAAAATACAGGGGACCCTGTATGGAGCAACTCCAGCCTGCGCCTGGGAACCAAGGCCAGGTCTGTCTAGCGATGACCAGATCCCCAAAAGCCTGAGAGCATTTCACAATCTTTAATGCATCCTACTTGGCTTTCACAGTTGGGGTTTCATGACAGCTTTTAAAATACAGGCTTTTCTGAATGCAAATATCTACAGTGAGTAATAATACAGTGTTTTGTAAGTTGTGTTTTCCTGCAATACACAGCAAAACTTGTCCCAAATCACTTACATCAGTATAACTCCTTAATTATCTAGTTTAAACCATGTCAGAAATATCTGAGCCAAGATAAAATTGTACAAGTCACCCATTTTATACAGATTCTTATGTTTATATAGAATGATTGACATTTCTTATCTGAATACAAGCTGAAGTGGATTCATTATCTGTATTTAAAGATGAAATTAGTTCAAAGTGTATTACAGTACTTGAGCGTTCAAGTCCCAATTCATAAAAATTTTATTCTCCACTTCAGTTAAAATCTTCCTGCAGTGTGCTTTGGAAAAGAATTTATCCTGAGGCATAAATGCATTGCATAGTTAATTCAACACATCTTCTAAAGAAATGGGAATCAGCCACGTAGCACAGCTGTACAGCAAAGGTGGAAGAAGCTGAGATGAGATATGCTAGCAGCGTGAGAAAAGTGTTTTTTCCCCCTCCTTGAGTCAAAGTTTTGTGAAATTGTAGAACCCACTCATCTTGAAGTGAGCTCTGTTGATTCACTGAAACTCATTAGAAAAATTTAGCATATCTGGTAATATTTACGTAAGTATCTATTGAAATGCATTTAAAAAAAAAGCCTATTAAAAAGAAAGTCTTGAGACTGGTCAAAGATCAGAGATGCTTAGGTTAAGTGTACATGGTTGCATATATGCATGTATGTACTAAGAGTACACCAAAATCTGGAAAGGAGGAGAATTCAGAAATTAATGCAGGGACACACTCCATTTACAAGCTTGTGTGTGGCAGCACTCAGACACATACAGTGTCTCAAAGCCAAACAACTGCAAAGCTCATTTCAAACTATACGCAGAGAAATCACTATACAAAAATCAGACTAAAAACTACATGTTTCCAAGCAAAGTGCAAGGAACCTCAAAATGAAGAAGACTATAATCTGCTCATAAGGCAAGCACCTTCTTCAACTTTTTAGTTAGAGATCATCTTATGTCATGAACAATTTGCAGTCCTTAAAAATTTACTGGTTCTATATTCTACCTGCAGACTCAGCTGCCAAGTCAAACGAGCATAGAGGGAGGCAAACCAGTCTGGATTAACCATATTTCATGCTACTTCTAGCTCAGCCAGGATTGTAAAATGGTGTGGAGGGAGGAGCAAGAATTAGGCTTCTTGCAGCTGCATAGTTATTGAAGAGATACAGCACATAAACCCACAGGTAACCAGGCTTCAGTAGCCTTGCTGTATGCAAAACAACTAATCAAAGTCATAGCTATATTGTTAATTGTACTACATGCACACGTTCATACTCAGTTTCTGAGCATCAATGATTTCTTGTAATGAATCTTCACAAACTAAGTATATAAGAAAAAAAATCAATGTATCTAGTTTAGATGTATTTTTTTTTTCAACTGCATTTGTATAGAAGCAGCTAATATATGAGGCTGATAAACAGAAAAGGAAAATGGAGTGCTTCTATTTGTTACTCTGTAAACTTAAATGATGCTCCTTCATTAATTTCCTCTATGTAAAATAAAAAATAATCTGGCCTCTTAGTCTCAACTCACAAGGCATCAAGCACTTACATGTGCACCAAAGTTGTCATTAAAACACAACTTTCTTCAAAGTGGCATTCAGTAATTTAAACAGAGCACAAGACAAATTGCAGATTGCTTAGAAACTTTCCTCCAGCTGAACTGCTAGATATTCTGGAATACTGCATTTTGTCTTTTTAGCTGTTGTTCAGATCATTGGTGCTAAAGCTCTACTGCTTCTTCTTAAAGGTGCCAGAAATCTGAAAGATCACAGAAGGGATCTCAATATTTAAATTCAGCTGAAAGGACAATCTTGCAATAGCACAGCCAAGATAAGACTCGGATGGGAACTGATTCCCCCCAACATACCAACATTGCTTTCACTCAGTATCTTCGGTTTTCCCTCAGTATATTCAGACATTGTTCAAGCTTGGCAGTTTTGCCTGGCACACATGAAGCTCAGAACCCCGAATTTTTATGCCTGAAGGCTCTTCCTTGAATCTAAGGAAAAAGCAACAGCAACAACAAAATATTCATGGGCTGGGAAAAAGATGGCTGGACAGTGAGAGCAGAGCACATCAAATCTCACTCCATCCAGCCTGCTCTGCTCTCCTGCAGTGAGTTCAGCCTCATCCGCTTGACCTCATGACCTTCAGGAGACAACCATAAGCACCAAACAGTTGGAGTAGGGGGGTACTTTCCATTCAATCTTCCAAAGTTTGCAAGAACAGAACAAAAAATGAGCCTATGCAAACCAGAGCAGTAGGCTCCTATCTATGAAAAAGAGGATCTGAGTTCAAGACCGTGATCTTTGGACTGCTTCAGTCTCTGATGTTAAATGCTATTGCATAAAACACCAAGTAGTTTTGGGGTGATGACAATTTAACTATACATAGTCCCTAAATTTGGAAACAGAAGCATACTTTTAAAGAAAAGTACATTAAGAAATGTACTTTTCTGTACACCGATTTACTCTCCTAAGCCCACCATAAAATCAAAACAGTATGTTTGTGTGTTCCATCTCACTGCTTATGAGCTAGAGAGACTTTAAGTTACTTCCTAGAGTGAAACATAAATGATTGATACAAAGAGAATGTGTGCTAGGTCATACCTTCTATAAAATAGAAATAAATAAAATCACGTTCTTGCTCCTACTTTGTTGGGTTTTTTTTAAGTATATGGGCACATTAACAAGTAAAGGATAGTCTACATTAGGAATAATAATCTTGATAGGATCTACGCAGCTTTCAGATTCTGCTGTCTTGTCATTAATAATGAATGTAATGAAATGGAGTGTGGGGGGAAGTCTCAAACTGACTGCTCATTTTGTATATGGTACTAAATAGTCATCCAACAGAGGTTGCCTCTAAACAGATTTGATAAGATTCAGACAGATCTGAATCAATAAGCAACAGGCCGAAAGGTCCATTGTTTTCTTCAGGTGTTTGAGCTATTCCTTTTCCTCTGAAGTCCATTTTTTCTTGAAGCAGGGTGCCCTTGCAGCAAAGACGATCAACCACATACTGGGTTATGTTAGCAAGAGTAGCCAGCACACCAAAGGAAGCAATTATTTCCCCCTGGCTGGGACTTGTGAGACTGCATTTGGAGCAGAGTGTCTGGTTTTGGGCTTCCCAGCACTAGAAAGTCATTGCTGTACTGCAGCAAGCACGGTGGAAGGCCAGCAAGAAGATTAGGGGGTTAGAGCACATGGCTTACAAAGAAAGGCTGAGAATTGCCTTTTTTCAGCCTTAGAAAGAGAAGGCTCAGGGAAGATGTTATTGCCATCCCAGCTACCTAACAGGAGGATGCAGAGAAGTCAGAACAAGACTCTTCTCAGAGACGCATGCAGGTGGGATGAGAGGCAATGGGAATAGGCAGCATGGGAAATACCCATCAGATACAAAGAAATTCTTTTTCAGGAGGAAGGAGGTCAAGTCCTGGAGCAAGCTGCCCAGGAAGGTTGTGAAATCTCTGTCCTTACAGATAATCAAAATTCAACTGGAAAAGGCCCTGAGCTATCTAATCTAAGCTGGCTCTGCTCTGGGCCAAGACTGGACCAGATGTCTCCAAGAGCTACCTTCCAACTTAAAGCACGGCATGATTCTGTGAATAAAGTTCAAAGTGCTATGCTTTCCTGGCTTTTTACTTTATAAAGGCAAGGAGAAATGTTGTCATCCATAACACAGAGATCAAGTATTTGACTTTCAGACCAACTATTTTGGATTCCTGCTGGACAGAATGGCTTGTCTGAGGCAAGTGGGAGCTCAAAAAGCAATCTAGGGACCACTAGATTTTGGAGACCGAAAAACAATGACAATAAAAGAACTACAGGTGTGCAAGTGCAAAGACAACAGACTCACAATGTTCTCTGCTGATGTACTTCTACCTTTTTTTTCCTGTCAAAGGAGAGAAATTTCCTTTTAGATAGCTCTATTTATAAAGAATAATTAATTCTATGGGGGAAAAAAACCTCCCTGAATATGTGCCTGTACTAGACTTTATGTGCACAGGGAGAATAAGATCATCGAAATTTTAAATTTTGTTTTTGCTATGGTCAAACTTAGGATTACTATTATTTTAAGTGACAATATATCAACAAGTAAGTTCAGAAAAAAATGTATTTTTGTTTTAGAAGAATCACCCTGAACAGTTAAATCTCTTATATATTGAAGTCTTCAGAAATCATGTATTCTCTCTGATCTTGAAATAAGCTTAAATATTCTAAACTTCTGAAATGTACAACACTCACTGAAATAAAAAGAAACCCAAAAAGACAAAATTTAAATTGATCTGTGGTTGAGCGACTGACTAATGCATTAGGTGTTTATAATGTTCTACTCTAGCTTTTCTAAATTTGTTTTCTCTTTTGTGGGAACATCATGCTCAATAAACACTGATGATCTAAAAGACAGCTGAAATGTTACCTTGAAATGGCACTGACATGTTTCACAGCTAGCAGATCAACTTTTTCTTTTACCTTTGTTTTTCAAGCACCTTGGAGTCTTTCAGCCCTTGTTCTCATGTTTTTGATCTTTTCTTGTGGCTGGGCACGGGGTTATGCTCTTCCTCCTCAAAAGGGGGGCTGCACAATCATTTTTTATTTTAAGTGCATCATTTCATAATGTCATAAAACACTATCGCCCAAAATTTTCTTTGTCTTTGCTGGATACATGCAGAATGATATGCCACTGGAAACTGAGGCAGTGAATATATATGTTTATCTTTTTTTTTTTTGATAATTTTTCTGTATGAGAGGTAAAGAAACACATCTGTAAAGGACATAACACTCTGCAGAAACTTGCGTTAGTATAACAATACATCTGCAAATAAGATGTATTTTTCTTACTAGACTGACATATAGATAATTCAACTTTTTTCCTTCAAATTCAAAAAAGTCCTCTTTAGGAAAAGACTAAATCTGGGAAGAGTCATGCCCAACAGTAAAGGGAAAAAAGAGTCTACTCACAGAGAACGCTGCTACTCTGGCTGTTATGCCGTTAATATTATGCCAGCTGTTATGCACTTTACTAGCCTGTGTTGAAAATTAAACCTGACTGATTGTACAGTCCCTTTATGTTTTAGAAAAAATACCAGTTTTTCCTCATTATATCTTTCCAGGTCTTTGACAATCAACTCACAGTTCTATTTGCTTGTAAATCTAAACAAAGGTAGGTGAACGGTATCTTTTTACCAGTAAGTTTTACTTTCTTAAATTACAGTATTGCAAATTGCTATCTTAGTACACCAAAGCACACTCAATTACCTTCACACTTATGTTAAAAGATGCAATAAGTGTTTATTTTGATGGAAAAGAAGTTGTGCTGGATTCTCATCCCAAAGAAGCCATGGAAAATACCCATTGATTAAAAACAAAGATGAAAGTGATTTTGGGGTTTGATATACACCTTGATAATTCAGGTAACTGTATTACCCTTCTTTATAATTTAGCCAAGGTCTGATTTAAAAGAGAAAAGACTCTCCTTCCCCTTCTCCCTAAAAACCCTGCGAAAACAATCAAAAAAGAAAACCCAAGCCTACCCAGAATTAAAGGCATCCTTCATTTAACAAGAAGCTCATCTATCTTGAAATATGGTTAATGCCAAGAAAGGAGAGAATGGCTTCTTCTGATGGCTTCGGCTGCTTTTGCAGTATTACTAACACATTCATAATAACTGTATTTCACTGAAAAAGGACATTTTTTTAACATATAATAACAAAAGAAATTTGTAGCAATGGCCATTCCAAAGCAAGCAAGAAAAATTTCAGCGAAAAACTACTGTTGGCCATAAGTGTTGTCTGCAAACAAAAAAATCCTGTTTTTTCTTTTTCACTGCATTTTAGGAACAAGCGAGTAAAGAGAATGTCCTGTAGTCCCATGACACATTTCATGATGATTCTGGTATTTAATTAAAAAGAACTGGGGAACTACTGTTATTTGTGGCATAGGACTGTAAAACTGGTCTGCAGACAGCACTGTAGCGGGGTGAATGCACCAGTTGTGACAGTTACCTGTGAGCTGCAAGGCTCTTGCCAACACAACTTGGTGGCACTGCATTACTGTTATTAGCTGCATGACAGTGTGGTACCAAAGCAAACCCTCCTTGTTTCCAAATGCCCCCTTTCCCATTTTTCTTCTGCCATTCCTTCCTACTGTATATGAAGTCAGGACATGTATGAATGGCTGGAGTTAGCATTTCCTGATTCCCATCACTTCCAGTACTGTACAAAATCTGCTGCCCATGTTAACATCATGCACATAGTGTCCTATATGCAAATCAATAAATTCAAAGTATAGCACCATACTTCCCATGCCAGTTTGGATGAAACGACCCTATAACAGATAGCAGAGCAAAGGTGTTATGTAAAAAATATTAAGTTTTGCTCAGTCCTCTTTCACTTGACTTGCATAGCTTACCTTGCAAGGCAAGGTAGATGTAAAATGGATAAAGGCTTTCTAATTAAAAAAAAATCATAAATTTTTCCCAAGATCAGACCTACAAATGAGGGTGACAGGAAAGTTGCTGCCTTTTTCAATGACATACATGAGTTTTGCATCTGCCACATACATAGGTACCTTCTCCTTTGTTATCTGAGAAACAACACTAAAACAGAGTTGGAACTACTTTTTCATCTCTGGAAGAGACTTTCAAACAGCACAATGATGGATCAGTAATTTATCTGGATGTGGTGTGGTGTGGTGGTGTAGCAAAATACCAGAGTGGAACATTCAGAGACTAATGTGAGAAAATGGATTCAGGAATAGTGACCTTAAAACAAGTCTTCTGTGATATCAAAGTCCTTCTGATAAAAAGATTGATATGTTGAGAGAAAAAAAGTACCAAAAATTTTGCAGAACACTATGACCTTATTGACATGGCAGTCTTAGACCCAATTAAATTAATGGAAAATACTTCTATATCTATGTCAGAACCGTCACTAACTTTACTTGCACCATCTAGATAGCTGCTTTTTGTCTCTGAAAAACACCAGGGATACCATTGTAATATCACATGCATCAAATGTACAGCTAAAAGTTCTCAAGCAGCCTCAAAATTGAAAAAATACAGGGGTTTTGCCTTTAAATAAACCATGCTTAGCAGGTGGATCTCAGTCTTTCCTCCATTCATCATTTTATTGAAGACCACAGTGACACAACGTTCTTGAGCAGGCAAATCAGCTATCAGTTTTGATAAATATTTGTTTATGCATTCAAAGAAAGGAACAAAATTTTTATCTTAAGCACTTGAAGTGCTTAGACATATAAGCTTTTCAGTTTCATTTGAAGCATCTGAAGTTTGAAATAATTTAGGTCAACATATCGGAATGCACTGACAAATCATATAACTCAATGTAGCAATTTTAGATGCTTTTTTATTTTTTACTATTAAAATAACATTGGGCAGACCACAACTGTAACAAGGAGAAATTCCATTCTGGATGTCCAAAAGCAAGTAGCCTAGCCTAAGCATCCACAAAAATGTCTCACACACTGAGACATATTTGAAGAAAAAGATGTTTCAGTGCTTTCAATGGCAATTTAGAAAGTCACAGATGTATCTTTTTTTTTTCCCCCCCCCACTGTAGAAAGCAAATATTGTCCTGATAAGGACAATGATCTTAAATAGCAAGCTAAGTTTGAGATCCTTTTTATGGCCAAACAAGAAGGAAAGATAGATGGACTTTTGTAATGATCCAAACTACAGATTTTCTTGACAAAAACAGAGCAGTATTCTGACTTGTATCTGTGTGCTAGCCTGCCACACTAGCAGCAGACATAGCTAGAAAGCTCTTTGGCTCCACTTCAAGAAGCATCTCTGAATCATTCATTTGCTCAATAATTCATATATTATTTTCCTGTTGATGCTGGTGATAATTAACTGGACCCTCGTGATCTAGTTAAATGTCTGAACAACTCTGCCTCCTGCTCATTGAGAGACTAGGGGACACAACCTCGCACTGTCCATCTCCGTCATGGGGAAGCTGTGCCCAGTGCTAGTGAGCAGCTCTAGTATTTACCTGGGGAGCCTTCTCAGCCACGTCCTGCACCCCACGAAGAGCTCTGTGGTGTCTCAGCTACTTTCAGTGCGTGAGCTAGTCAGCTCAGATACTCCTATACTACTGCAGTCCCAGCAGCAAAAGCACTAGTGACTTAGCTAAAAGCTGTAGCAGGGATTGGAAGAAACAATAATTATTAGGAAAACAGGAAGGGAGGGAAATGGATTTTTTTTAATAGATGGCATGGTATTAAGTTGAAAGATAGAAAAGTAACTGTGTACTCAACAGAAAGAGACCATTGAGGGGAGCTAATCTACAAATGACTAACGCAACAGAGAAAGCAAAAGCAACCAAAAGCCCGTTCCAAACTTTGGGGAGGTGAATGGGATGAACAACAGCAAAAATAATTATAAAGCAGCTGTTTCTGATACTTACAGTATAGCTGACCATTACTGGCTCTTTAAATCAAGAAATTGCACAAGCCACTCTCCCTCCCTCCACATTCATATGCACAAATTGTAAATTGACTTTAATACGGAAGTTTCTTTCAACTGTCAAAAATAATCAAGAAAGCATTACAGGAAACATTAAAAATAATAAGCAGATTTAAATGTAATTAACCAACCTTCTTGTAGTCCATTATGCTTCCTTTTCCTTGTGCCTTAAAGAGAAAGAGAGACATTATGTAAGAAGTTTCCTACTAAAAACCAATGTTGCAAGAATAAAGAATGCAATTATGAGAGCTATTATTTTAAACATAACAGATTTCCTTTAGAAATCTGATGGGGGAAAATCCAAAATACAACCAAAAGCATTATCAGTCTATATAACATAGTTCTGTTTCAGATGAGATCTCCAGACACCCAACATAATATTTTTATTATGAGTTCTAGTTAAACCGCTTGTTCAATCCAAAGTGTTTTGGTCATAAGAAATCTTGCTGTCTGCGTTAATTAATCTCCCCCATGAGATTCCGAGTGTAAACCGTATCTCAGATCAGCAACAACATGATTAAGGAGTTAAGAAAAATCATGACACCTCTTAAAAGAGAACTACTCCTTATCTCCAGTGATTTGCACACAGTGAAATGTCTAGAGCTGATCCTCTCCAAGAGAATGTCAAGACCATGTCAGAGCTATTACAGCTAGATTAGACACGCCAATTATGCATTGGGTTTAGAACTGCATCTAAAGCATACAATGTCACCTTTTACTTAAGCAATAAGTATACGCAACATTTACCTCCTAACATATTCAGAAAGAAGCATGAATATATTTTAAAGTTTTTCTTGCCCAGATGCAGAAAAGTACACAGTCCAAATTCCTCTGTTTTGCCACTAGGCTTTGTGGAAAATAGCACATTTATGTCTTTCTCACCTAGTGGCAAGTAAATGCCAGACCCAGAGCATTCCTTCTTAGCCAACCTGAAGCCCTTTCCTATGGCCAAATCCAGCTGTATTATTATCACCTTGTCCAACTCCAGCTGTTCCCTTTTCAGGCACGCAGAAAAAAAACCCAGAAAACCACCACTACTTCTTTCCCGCTAGCCTCCACATGGGAAGGCCACAAACCTCAGTTCGTCTGGAATGTGTCTTCTGAAAGGATGTAGGCAAGGACCACTACCTCTCCAGGTTCTCTGTGGGCACTTTGAGTGCTGTGCCAGGAAAATAGCCAAGAGGAGATGGCCAACTGGCATAAGGAGAAGAGCTGAGGCCTGCACCAAAGAGGAATGCTATGTGGCAAGCCCAGCTTTGAAGAGATGTTGTTGAGACACAGATTTGAAATATAAATTATTTTTGTAAACGAGGCAGAACAAAATAGAGAAAAGACCTGAGGAGAAATTAAGCAAGTAGAATAGGAAGGAAACCAGTAGATAAAAAAATTGATTTCATTGAAGAGAAAGGAAGCTGATCCACAAAATGACTTCAATACCTTCAAACCTTCTTTGGAAAAAAAAAATCAGCTTTTCTGAAATGCTATTAAGAAAACAGACTGACAGCATTTGGGAGTAGCAAAACCACTGCCAATAATTGCTTCCTTGTTTGTGCATTCCCATCTCCTGATTTGCTAACTTTCATTCATACTACTTAGATCTTACGGTTGCTTCAAAATGTATTTAGTAATTATAGCGTGTATCAGAACATACCAAGAATATGTTCTCTAACAGATCATTGCTTATATGCAGATTCACACTACACAAGAGGATTTGCCAACACGCTTGAAGATGATGCTTTTTAGTTTTAGCAATACCTGAAAAGCTGTGCTGAGCATGCCTCCTCTTGCATCTAATACATGTTACAGAATTTCCTCATGCTCTGTTCCCCTCAACCATGCAAGGTTGCAACTGCAGAACTGCACCTGCAGTTCTTCAAGCAACAGCTTTAGTTAATGTTTTCTAAGCCTTCTTTACTACAATCACACCTTTGCTTTTTTCTCCTTCTTCTGTCCTCACAGTAGTTTGTTCTTTGACTTTTACTGACCCTGATCTTAGGCAGATGGATTTTTTCCTTTTACATCAGATTTTCATGTCTGGTTTAGCTTCCTCAGAGGCATTAAGTCTGACTTGCAAAAGCTACACATTCTTGTCCATCTTAGATAATTTTCCAGATCTTATCGCAGATGCCTCACTGCTTGGCTGGGGAGCTCCATCTGAGAATGCTGGGTCTCTGGACCCTCAAAGAAAAGCATCTGATTAGAAAGGTGAACAGCCAACTCAGCTCAGCCTTCCTCCTTAGCACCAAAGATTGCCACGTGCCAGTAATGAAGGACACCACTACTGTGACTTTCTTCTGTAATAAATGAGGTAGTGTGAAACCAACTCACCTTGCCAGAAAGAAGGCTCCCTGAACTCCCCTTTGAAAAGGAATTCCTTTGAAAAGGAATCAAAACGCATCAGATAAGCAAGTGGATCGTTTAAGACAATTCTTTGGGAGCATTTTTGGGGGGACAGCTATTTTCCAGAACTGACTCCTCTTTCTCAGATAGGGAGTCCCTCTTATATGTGTTCTTCAAACCTATACTTGCAAAATGCTTGATATTCTACAGTCTCAAGCACTTTGGGAAGTGCTTTACTTCCAGCCCCACTTCTTCTGAGAAGTCTTAGAATAATGTGGCAAAAGGTATGTGGATTACCCTGGCCTAGATGAGATAGTTCCAGTTTCTGTATTCCTTTTTCTAATTTCAAATGCTGAGGAATAAGTTGGATTCTAGACCTGTTCTTGAGAAACCATGCTTAATTTCTTCACTTACACTTTGATCCCTGGTGCCTCATTGCTTAGATGTCAGATGTCTGTTGAAGCTGGGCAATTTTGGCTGTTCTCTAGTGAGAGCCAAAGCGGCTCTCTCTAGTGAGAGAGAAGTGGTTAAAGTCTTATCTGCTGACTTCTAAAAAAAACTTCCTTTCCTGTTATCCTGGATTATCTCCTAAGTTTTAAGAATACAAAGCTTTCTGAAAGCTCAGTGAGACTGCATTCCACATCTATTTCAACTCTGTCTCAAGAACAGCGTTCAGCATTTTCTTACCTGTCTACTACAATGTTTCCTGGGAATCATTTAGGAGCTGTTTTGTTTATTTATTTCAGGAACCTACCCCAGCTCACATTCCTTTTTAAAAAAATGTCACTTGGCCAAATGCTTACTTTAGCTTTAAACGCACAAGCGTGGAGGTTTTAGTGGTGAACTCAGTGAGAAGAACATGAGAGACTCAGGCTATTGTAGCTTATTCTTTATATATATATTTATGTGTGTACACACACACATCCATATTTATCTTTCTTTTTTCCTCCTGTGATTAGGCTGTCCTCTGTACACATTCAACGTCCTGTTCAAAACATTCTCTTTCATTCAAATTAGAAGTTAGTCTTTCAGAGCTTTTCTTCTTAAAACACATATATTCAGTGTTGATGTAACTTCCTATGCCTGGATATCTAATACGTTTTGTTCTTTCCAAATAAATAGACAAGAAGCCTTTCTGAAAGGTCTTTATCTCAGTAGAAGAAAGCTGCATATGGCTGCCTCACTTCAATGGCTACCTTGGGAACAGCAACAGTATCAGGACCTTCAACACGAGAACTTCGGTGAAACAATCACACAACTACTGGGCACTCTACAACAGTTTAGGCATCCTTGATGGCATCTCTGAAGACTGCCTCTAAGACCTGTAGGACAGGCACCAAGTTGCAATCACATGCTTTCTGACCAGTATACCATGGCAGAGGTTACTAGGGCAATGCAGCTCTCCATCTCTTTCTTTCTTGAACTAGAAGATCTTCCTCCAAGATGAGGAAGCTGCCATGGGGAAACGTTGCCTTCAACCCACCGTGTGAATGTTCATGTGGGCAAACACTCAAAGCAGAAACCCAAATTTAGCAGTAACTAGAGGTTCATAATGTGATTTCCATATGCCTACTCATAACTTAGCTACAAAAAAAATTCCAGCTGACAGAAATGGAGTGCATGTGCATGCTTTATCTATTTATACTATAGGAATTACATTACAGAAGAGGGCACCTTATGAGCATGCTCTTATGAGTATTGCCAACATAAGAAAGTTTCTGGCTTGAGTGCTTGGACTAGCATGTATGTCACACAGTGAATGTGACCACAGATGGTATCTCAGAGAGCCTGTAGTTACTGAAAGGTAACTTTTCTCAACCAACATAAGCCAGGAAAGGCTCCTTGACTAGGTGTTCCACTTTGTATTTAACAGCAGCAGTGGTTAGTAGATACTTTTGCATAGTGCATGCCATCTTTTTTTTTTCCTCTCTCAGTGAGAACTGCTTCATTGTTTCTGCAATGCCCATTTTTGGTATAAGAATTAGTAGGCAGACAGACGGCACTCCTGGAATTCTGCAACCTCCTCTAGATTCTGCAGATGGGAAATTGTTTCAAAGCTTTTATAAACTCTGCTGTAGTAATACCATTATTCTCCAACTGCAACAATCCAAATTCATTTACATTCAACTCACCTATCAGTCTTGTGTTGATACTGTAGAATTCCAAAATTCCTAGCCATACATTAAACCACCAGCCCCTAATTTCAAAATGACAGAAGTTCACTTTGGTTTGATAGAATTTTTTTCCCCCTTCCTCTGCACCACTGTAAGGTTAAGGATACTGTATGTATTTCTCACAGCCTTCACTCCAGAAGAAACTTTGCTTCTGGTCTGCAGTATGTGAATGCAGGCTGCAACTTGGCAGGCAGAAATGCAGGAGGAGTCAGAAGCCCTCACTCCCCGCCCTTCGCTCCCAGTTTGCTTTCAAAATAGAAAGGAAAGAAGCAGGTCTGGAATGAATATGCTTGCCGAGAACTGGCTTTTTATTGAAGAAAACAGTCTTTCTACTGGAGAATCTTTACAAAAATTGCAGGAATATCCAAAGGACACTCATCACAGCTTTTAGACAGGAAACACATCCAACTGATGCAGGAACTCCATAGGATAGAGTAGCATTTTGGGGCAATTTTCCCCTTTTCTTCCCTTGCTCCCTTGTACAGTCATCTATGTGAATTCCAACAACACTCAGCAGACAGCTCTTGAACCTGAACTCCACTGTGCTACACATGTAAAACAGAGATTTATATTACACAACTATATTGTTTTTACTCCGTTTCTCACTTAGGAGTTAGAGGGAAAGACAGCTGAATAAGAGAACTAAGAATAAAGACATTAACCAGGTAGACCTCACAAATCTTTCTGCAGTGGTCAGAAAGCCATGATCCCCAGCTCTTTTCCCCCGTCCAAAATTACTGCTCTCAGATCAAAGTTGGCAGAAGAAAATGTGTGCCTCTCATTAAAGTACTATGGTGCAAACATCCTTGCTTTAAATTGTGAGTGAAAGTAGTTTCAAGCTAATATGTGGGACTGCTCAAGTCCTGAGGAACAGATGTATGTTCTGTGCCAGTGCATCTTCTTGTTACCTCTTACCTCTTCCATTGCCACACTGAAGTTTGACAGAGCTCATTTGTCTGTGCCCAGCATTTCCCCTCTCTTGAAAGCATGAAAGAGAAATGTGTAAATGCTGTTGAGCACAGTTAGTATCTCCACCTTGTCCTGTCTGTTGTCAGTTTCTGAGTTTCTTTGTAGACTGAAAGTGTAGATAAGAAGAGAGATCCAAATGGCAAAACTAAGAAATTATAAACAATGTTTTTAATTTACCTCTCTAATCTGTTTAATCCATGCCTCTCTTCCAAGGAATTCCTGATGCAGAACTGCAGGAGCAGAATTTAAACTGAAGACCACAGCGTCACTAGAACTTTCTTTAACAAATGGCTGAAGGTCTGAATGTAGCTGAAAGAGAAGAATATTTCTTCAAATACTAGAAAAAGTTCATACATGCATCCACCCACCAGTTCAAGGTTTACATCCCTACTCTATACTTAATTACAATCTTCTGTATTGACAGTTGCACCTTGGTTGCACTCCAGCTTTGAGGGAGGGAGGGAAAAGGGGGAAACACTGCAGTAGCACAAAGTTGTGGTAAAGAAAAGCACGTAGAGAATTTGCAAAGAATAAGTAAAGGACAGCTGGCAAGCCGGGCAAGAGACGAGACAGCCACATAGGCAACTGTTGAGTGGAAGGAAGTGCAAAATATTTTAAAGGAAACAATGATCCCCCTTTGATGGGAAGAATGCCCATTTTAAATCTGTGAGTGGTAATACATTCTACTTTACAGTATCTGAGGAAGTGGACGACATATGATTCCCCTTCTGACAAAGCAAATATTTTATAGTGAGTAGCTTTCTATGAAAATTATGTCACCTTTCATACACAGCAGCGTTAGTCAATTGTGCATAGAGTAATATTAAAGATTAGACAAAGTGTTAAAGCTATAGATTGCACTATAAAGAGTTTAGTGGTATGGTTGTACCTACTATAGCATATAATAATATTTCTATGCCAGTAAATCTGTGCTTTATAAAACCACCTCCTTGTTCTAGAGGACAACCCAGCTGATGAGGAGGTCTCAGGATATGTCTATATTAGCAAGTAGTGCAATCCAACAGGAGTGGATCTGTAGGACAAACCAGACTATGGGGGACCCTATAGCCACATGGTACGTGTTTTCCTTCGGACTAGCTCTTGCTGTGGACTGAATGACTTCCAGTGGTTGGAGAATATCTTTCAGCTCAGTCTCCTGGGAAAGAAATTCAGCTCTGAGAGTCTATAATGCAAACGAAGCACAGTAAGTGGGGGCACTCCAGGCCCAAGTCAAAATGCTAATACAGATGCAGCTCTGTGCACGGCCAGTGGTCTCCCAGAGAGGACAAGCAGAGATCTCAAACCTGCACAGCCATTTTGCAGCGACTGTCTTGCCTCAGTGTGAGGGAGTCCAGGGGCCTCGGGGTGGGGGGTGGAAATCATACTGCTGCAGAAGTCTAGGATGCTACTGCCCTTACCTGATTTCCTCCCTCTTTATCCCTCAACTCCTCCTCCTGAAGTCATCTCCACAGCAAGTTTGTCAGAAAGGAGCATATGCCAGGACCTCCAGCTCATGCCTCAAGCTCTGGGGCTGCTGCAGATGGCTGGGCCTGTTGGTACCAACCTCTGCACCAGACGTCCAACACATGCTTCCTCCTGCAACTCCTGCTACTGGGATAATAGCTTCAGGAAGAAAGTAGGAGCAGAGCAGTCTTCCTGCTAGGGGAAGATGTGCCAGAGGGCCTATAATAGAGCCCTGAATGAAGCAAGCTGTGCTGCTCAAAGCATGATTTTGCCAAGTTTATGAGCACTCCTCACACCAGCCGTTTCTGAATATTGTCCTTTCAGGTGGTGACCAAATCTCTTAACACCACCGGCCTGCTGGCAAAAGTCTATGGCACAGTAGTAGCACAGGACAGAGCTTAAGAGCAACACATCAGAGAAGTTCTTACAAGTCTTTCTGTGTTTAAGATCCTAGAAAGAAAGAAAAAAAAGGCATACCTTGTGACTCATTGACATGTGCTTTCCATACTGAAATGCCATGTCCTGAATCTCAGCGTTATGCTTTGCTAATTCCATTGCTGCCTGGCAGCTCTTTGCCAGCAAGGCACTATGGGAGAGGAAAACCTGTTCTTTCCAAGTTGATATTCCGATATCATCTGTAAGACAGCTTTCCTGAAAATGAAACAAAGGCTAAATGAAAACACCAAAACTGCAGCTGTATCAGAGAGCGGAAGTTAACAGTGCTGCCCAGGAAAATGCAATACATGGCAAGTAGCAAACCTCTGGGTGCCCAGGCCAGATGAAGGGCATGCTTTGGGGGTGGGTGGAGAAAAGCATTACCCTAAGCGTGCCAGCAGCACAAACACCATTTTAATTTTTCTGCTCAAATCTATAGAAATATATGAATCTGTCTACAGATTTTACATAGCCACAAAAGATTTTAAAAATACTTATAAAACTGTACCAGAGAAAAGGAGGGCAGTGACAGAGGACTTGTACCTCTTGTGCTTCAATCTTAAGGACCAGGAAAGACTGAAAGAGTTTAAAATAAAACTATGCTTTAGAAATATCAAGTATTAACTTTCCCAGAAGACTGACAAGAGAGCTCAGCGATGCTTCTAATGAATTTTTTCACCTTGACTGTAAGGTCAATACTTCTCAAAATTCTGTTGTATACAAAACATTAACGTGAATTACTTCGCACAGAACTGAAATGCTTTATTATTAGCAGGAATCCAATCCCTCCCCCCCGTCGCTACCCCGAATTCATCTGCAGCTCTTCGGCTCACATGGTGTTGGTCTTCATAGAAAAGACCACAGATTTTCTTCTGGTTAGAAAAAGCAAAAATCAGTACTGAGAAGGTACAGAGAAATTTCAGACATGTAAATGATAAACAAACAAACAAACAAAAAAAAGCAGTTTGCAATTTCTCAGCTCATTCAAATCTATAGCATGCGCTAAGCCAAAATGGTGTTTTTTAAAGGAGTAAAATAAAAAACCCCACACATACAACTTGCCTTTTCCCCTCAAAGTGATGACAATTAAATTACTTAGAAACGAGCAGGAACTAATTCTGTGTGACCCTGTAGTTTTCTAGCAAGGTATTATCTGTCATGAAATTGGTAACAAATGAAATAGAATCCATCCGTTCAGCTCTGGTCTTCCTCCCCTATGCATATCACCCAGAAGTGCTGCGTTACAAGGGAGAAGAGAATATGAGACTAATGGAAAAAAAGCAGAAGAATTCTGCAATGCCAAGTAACACAATGTTGTATCAAAATTCCTCTGCTTTCCAACATACTATTAACTTATACAAGGAAAGGAAGAACAGAAAAACCACGTTTGCTATTATGCATGTGATAACTTAAAGTCAAGCCTAAACTTTCCTTATGTTTCATTTTGCTGTAGTATTTTGTTTTAATATCTTAACTCAGCCCCGAGAATGTGCAAATTCCCGTGACTGGCAAAATGTCAAAATGAGGATTTAATTCTACTAGTTTCCTATGTATCGAGTCATTTTTCACTCAGATATAGATCAATTTATTTTAAAATTAAAATCAGGAGCTCTTGGACGACGCAACACAATCTTTTCCTTAACAACCAATCTGCTCAGACAAAAAAAAAAAAAAAAAAAAAAAAAAAAAGGATATTTACTAAAATTTGCTGGATGATATTGAAAATTGTCAGTGAGTTTTATAATTATTTGTTTTAAATCCAACTAAGGCAGAAACAGACTAGCAAGGTGAGTTGAAACAATTTAGGAAGTTACTACAATCTTTCAGAATACTTGTAAATTTAAAATGCCAGCACGCCTGAGCCTCTGAACAGTCACAGAACAGCCGACATTATCAAATACCAACTGCAGGAACTGAAGATAGTTAAACAGCTATTCCTATGCTTACAAAAAATTACAGAAAATATTCTTAAGGATATTTGAATTTAATCACATGATTAAAAGCAATGGCATGGCAAGTTATTGTCCACTACTTAAACCCATTAATTGACTATGCACTTAGGTCAACTACAAAAAAGCCCAGGTTTGCTTAAATTGCATGGTTTGCTGAGGTTTTGGAGATTTCCCCTTTACATTAAAGGAATAAAGACAGGCTTACTTTCTTTATAAATTGAAAAAAATACATAATTCTATGAAAAAAACTTAATATGCACAGGACTTTGGTTTTATTACAGGCTGTTTACAGAAAGGGAGTAACGAACATCAGTATCACATGAAGATCATGTAAGATCTTCAAGCATCTAAACCACGCTTCAAAAAGAGAAAAATACTTGAGAGCTATTCAAAGGCACAGTGTTGCATTCTCATAAACATAGATACTGCACAACTGTGTGTTACAGTAAGAAGAAAGTTCTAAAAAGGAGTTAGCCCCATACAGGTCTGCATTAGCATGAGCTTGCAAGCCAAAATATAGCTTATTCTAATCACAGAAAGTCTTCTGACCACATACCTCTTTAAGATTCTGCTAGTTAAAAAGACATCAGCCTACCTTTCTTCAGTGAAATTTTCCAGCAACCTAAATGCTGGTTTTTCCCCAAGTTTAACTCCCATGTTATACAACTGTCCATCAGCTACGCTGTATTTTTTACAGCAAAGTTACGTATGGCAAGATCTAAAAATTATTTTAAAACATCAAGGGAAAAATGAAACTAGCTCTAGACTGCAGATCAGAAGTCTTGCCAATGCATGTTATTTTTATGAAAAGCTTCACTTTTTTTGCAGACATTTTTTGGTCAGCAGTGAGTATTTCAAAAGATAAACATGAAAGTAGGTTTCAGTTGGCCCAGAAGACTTATAGTAGCCTTCCACAGAAAAGCCTTTTAAGGTCAGATCACCAAATTCGTTTCAACTGTAGTTGACAGTGCTTAGACATTTGATTAACTAATGTCTACGGAGTGATCTAATTAAAGTCCTGTTCCCAAGAAATGGGTCCAGATCATAGCTCTGATGTTGTTTAGACAGGAGAAGCTGGATGAACAGAACTGAAGCTCTCTCTCACTCCATCCCTGAAAAAGCCAATTCCAGACACTGCTTGGGGAATGCTGGCATGGAAGCACAGGGAGGCCAGCACTGGGAGATATCTGCATCCAACTCTGTCAATCACCATTTCCTATGTGAGTTATGCTCAACCAAAATAGTCCTCGAGAGTCTAATAACATGTTTGCTTTTCATGTGTTAACATTCTGACAATTCATTTACCTTAATGACTTGAAAAATTTCAAGTAGTAAATTGTGTTTCCACTTTCCAATTCAACAAGAATCAATGGTTTAAAAATGAGTTTTTCAAGGCAGTAATTGCAAACGGAAAACTAAGAACAGGTGCTCCCATCTTACTTCAGTAACTGTTTTGTTAGAAAGAAATTGGCTAGTTGAGATTTTTCCGTTAAGCTATTTCTGTAATTTAAATTCAATCTGGAAAATCATCCAAGGCAATAGGAAACAGAAAGAACTTTTAGAAAATGAAATCATGGGGCAGAATATACATTCATAACCATCAAGAAGGGCAGCTCTCATTAATTACATTAACAAGGATGCCCAGTACAAAAGTGGCACTTAATTAAATTTGTTAAATGAAAGAAGAAGCTCACATACAGTTTGACTGCAAAGATATTCAGGAAAATAAGAGTGTGTTTTTTATTTTATTTTTTTTTTTGAAGTGTGCAAGATCATCTGCAAAACCAGGAAAGAGAGAAGTCAGAGGACTTTTCAATGTAAAATTTAAGCTGTAGTTTTTAAGGAAGACTTTATTTTAATTCAATATCATGGCAGCTCTTTCTTAGCCATCTGCTCCTGCACAAAATGATCAAACTGTCTGAACCACTTATGTATCAAACTTTAGTTTGATTCTCAACAGACAAATAATCCACAGAAACACACTAATATATTTTGAAACAGTGCTAGCATTTAGAAGTTTTAAATTAGCTAGTTCAACAACTTCTATTTTGCATAGGGAAAAAACAGTAAGACTATAGATCTCTCCATACGTTACCTTGCAAAGCACCTTGTACTTGCTGGATGTAAGCCTTAAACAGATGCTTCCCTGCTTGCTGAACATGACAGGACATACTTTATTTGCCTTTGGTGCTTTTGGAGGAACAAGGGTGACTGCAAATGGTCAATAAAGCATGCCCTTGAGTACCTAATATGTTTATCATGACACTAAAAACAGTAAGATTTAAAAAAATACTTGAAAAAATACATTCATTTAAATATCTCCCAATATCTGTTACTTCATCCATTCTTTTCACAAATGCTCTTTACTCAAATTCAACATTTTATTCATCCCTTTTGTCTTGCAACAAAAAAGATTTGTTAAGAAAAGTGCAAGCACTACTCTGCTGCCCTGCTGTAAGGGAGTTTAGTTTACTCAAAATGCATCTAATTTACCTTCCAAGGTAAAATTTGAAAGCAGACCCATGATTTATACAGTCATAGCAGTCGAATTGATACATCCATACCATTTCTTAACATTTTTATTCCTTAAAGCAGGATTGGTGACCAAACATCAAAGAAGAATTGGTGCAACTCAACTGCATAAAGCTTGCACTTTGCAGACTTGTTTTCATTCTAGAAATTGTGTTGGCCTAAACCAACCATCTTTTAGTTTACCATTTGGTACAATGAGTGCTTGCCACTGATCTATTTCTTTTTTCTGGTTGTTTTAAATAATAATTCAGTCAATTTTCCAAATAATCCTATCAAAAACGTCAAAAGTAGCCAACAGCTCTTCTTCTGACACTGGAAGAACATTTAACATGTTCCATCAGTGGATCATGTTAAAAATGGTATTCAGTCTTACTTAACAGTCCCATTCTGATACTAAAAATGAAACACAGGTAATGCACATTTAACATCAGGTTGATATTCTGGAGGTGAGAGAAAAAAAACAGTGCAATTTCCCATGAAAATCCATAATTTGTTAAGATTACAGAAATGCTCTGCCAGGTAAAACTCAAGTTCTCTCAAGTTCAAGAACACACAACGTCTGCTGCTGATTCTGCTCTCAGATCACGGACTTCTCCATATCTCTCTTCCATATTCTGTTAATGGAGAGGAATTTTAAAGCATTCTTCATTTGTAAGTGCAAAAACCCATGGATATTAAGACAGTTTGTTTCTGCAAGTGCGGAAGCATTCTGTGAGTTAGCAAACATTTTAGAAGCCTTCAGTCTCCTAAATGCAGAAATTGGAGCTTCAGTCCTAGTTTTTGATGAAAAGTGGATTCCACGATCATGGCTGAAGGCCGTATTAGACAACTTCTGTCTTCACATTCCCCAAAGGCATAAACTTTTGTTTCTAAATTAGATCTAGATTTAGGAAAAGACAGAAAGGAACTGGGAAAAATGTCCTTTTTTCATACAATCGGCTCTGACAGAAGTGTTTTAGCACACACAGCAGCAAAAACTTATCACATCACTCCTTTCTGCTCGGTTTGCAATCCAGAATATTAGCTTAGGCTACAAGTGAAATGTCTTAAACAGCTATTTGCTACTTTGAACATTAGGAAGAACCTTGATCTTCAGGCTGTCTTTGCTACCAAAGCCTGCACTTAGTAGTTTTGAATAAAATTCCAAATAATGATGAAAAGTTAAATATTATCTTTATTTCCCCTGTTCCACAGAGATATAATGACCCACTACTCAAGATGAAGAATGACTGAAACAGAAAGTACTAAGATGAGATGGCCATAGACTGCATGTAGTTTTACAGAGAAGAAAAAAAGTGTTAATAAGAGCTGTCAAATAATTATATCCATTATATGTCTTCAGGAATAAATAAGGTCAGTCTTGTCAGGGCAAAGAATACTTTTAATTTTCATACAGGGTCATCTAAAGGAAGTAAACAGAAAAAAATTCTTGGGATAAACATGAACTTTAGGTCTCAGAGGAGAAAGGTAAATTTTGCTGAGTTATTTTTGTCTAAACTTAAAGTAAAACCATTTAGGCAGACATTTAGCAAAGCTCAAAGCAGCTCAGTGCTAAATAAGAAATTAGTCTATTTTATGACACTAAGTAGTTTATAAGACCTGTATTAAAGACATAACTAGCACATGAAGTACATTTTTTCTGCCTCCCCCCAAAAAAGTAAAAAGACAGTCATCCACTTTTCTAAATTTTAGAGATCCTCAGAAATGAAATTTTGGCTCGGTCAACTTGCAATTAGGTGTGGAGGGAAGATGCACCAAAGAAACAAACATACAGACTAATAACTGACTTAGTCCCTTTGGCAATCCTTGCTAAAGAGATGTTCAGGACATGAATAGATGCAAAATGGGACACTGCCTTAGCAGAATAGCACGAGGAAAGCAGCAGGGATCTGTTTAGTATACCGCACTGAACCAAATCTCTCAAAGGACAAAATCAAAAGAATTAATATAGATCCTAGACTTGTTTCTTCCAGGTCTCATGAGAAGCCATATACAACCCATTATAAAAACTAAACTTCAGATGCTGTCTTGCAGTTCTCAGTATCTATTATGCCATCAGACTAATTGTATTTTGAACTAACTGGGTTCCTTTCAGGAAGGGTCTTACTGTATTTTCAGCTCTTGTTAGACAGAAAAGGTCACCGACTACTACGAAACAAAATACATCTTTTGTATTTGTAATTGGGCCAGGGTAGGGTAAACACTGTGCAGCTGTGCTGAGCGTGCCTCACACTTCCCCTGTAATCTGCACATGTGGAGTGCTGCAGTAATGCAACCCTGAAGGCTGAAGTGCTGTTTATTCACAGAATTTTTTACCTGTGCTAAGATGATATAATTGTTCCCTGCCAAGGCTGTCAGCTCATCGCATCACCAAATGAAGAAAAAGACAACTAAGACCTTCTGCAGTGCCAGGCACCCAAAAGGCTCCACAATATTTCTCATTTATACAGAGATTGTGGCTAAAATAAAATGCATTAGGATTACTGAGTCACGGTAAGGCAGTCTCATTGCTAACACAAACTAGCAGAGCTTTATGTCTATGCACAAAAAAGCTGCTGCTGTTTTAAATACGATGTATTTGAGATATGCTTCTTTTCAGAAACCTGCCTGGCTACAGAAAATAGTTTTGAAAGTCTTTTTGTAAAAATCTTAAAAATGCCATTTACTCTAACATACAACCCTGAGCGTATTACTAGCTTGCAACCCTGAAGGCTGAAGTGCTGTTTATTCACAGAATAAAATCAGCAGGTGCATAAGCGCTGCAAAATTCCTACCGTGGCATTGCTCCCATACTTCCACCAAAGGGACCCTGCGGGGAGGCGCCGGGCGATGGCTCCGACCACAGTGTCTTCTGGATGCAGCCGTGCTGACGGAGGAACGTGCTGCCAGTGGCTTTTCCCACGTGAGCTGTTGCCTCTGTCCTGCTGGAGGCTACCACTTCCGCAGGGTGAGGAGCTCAGCTGATGGACGTGATCACTCCTGACTACTTTCAGTGAAAACGGGCAAGCTTAAACTCCGTTAGTTTAAGTAACGGGTCTTCGCTAACTTGGTGAAATTGGACAAGAGTATCTTGGGGAGCACGCACACAAGACTGCAGGTCTGCGAGAGACCGACCAGCAGAAGAGGTGCTTCCAGGGCGCAGCTGCTGCTAGGAGGTGGCACATCCACTGCCCGAGACTCTCTACTGGCCCATTTTGGTTTTGGCTGGGGCAGAACCATCAGCACAGGTATCCGCTGTGTGGTAATCCATGTGATCTGGGCTTGCACTGAGTTATTAATCTATTTTGCTATATATTGCAACAGGGCAACAACAAACCAGAGTGGAAATCTATATACATAGCAAATATAAGTGAATACAAATACTTCTGCAATCTTCAAACCATCTTACCTATCGAACTTTAAGATTCACGTCTCTAAGGCAAAACGGGCATGTGAGAAAAAAATCAGTAGAAATGAATGTATCTACTTCAGTGGATTCCAAGATAATCACATATAAACACTGCTGATCATTCCTATACAGTGATAATTTGCTGTAACAAAGCCTGAGCAGGGAAGAACAACTCTAAATTATGGATTTTTTGTACACATTAAGATACAATCACAACCAATGCAACAAAGATCTCCATTTTGTTTTAACATCCTGCACAAGCAAACACAATTCGAAAAGGGTCTCTAAAAACTTCCTCAAAAAGTTCTGTAGAAGATGAAAATACTTAGTTCTAGTTTGATCAATTTTTCACCACAGTTCTTGTAATGCAAAAAGTTAAAGCAACAGCACGGTACTTCTGTGCTTGTCCCTAAAGAAATACTCTTATCTTTGATGTGAATATTTGATTGCCATTTTCTTTCCCGTGCCAACTCCTCGAGCAGTGACTCTTAGCGGCAATGAATGCAGTACCACGATGCTGCCCCTTCCAAACAAAACTTGTGTTTAGACCATCAAAAGGTGCAACACTCAGAAGAAGGAACCTGACACAAGTTTGGGCTGAAACATTTTGTAAATATCTTTGAGCAGTTACAGCTTGTAAGTAAGACATTTCACACGCAGATATTAATGATACTGAAAATATTATAATAAAATGCCTTAACAGACCCTTGACTAGAAGTCTCCGGAAGTGTTCGGAAAGCCTGTAATAAAACATGTCTAGTGTTCTTAGTAATACACATTATGTTATTTTTTAGGCGCTCACAGAAACAAAACAGTCTCTCCTCAAGTGTTTCTAGAAATTCCCACAGTTCACAGATGTGAAAGATGTTACTGCAGAAACTCACTGGGATTGCAATTAACTGTCTTCCTCCCTCTCCCTTTTCCTTTTAAACAAGTGAGGAAGTCATCACATACGTGGTAGTTGCACATTAACAGAAAGATACTACCGAAAGTCTTACCTCAGATAATTTTGAGTTTTCATAGTATATGCCTTGCACTAAGTCACCAATAGCGCTTGATATGAGTTCCACAACCTGTAAAAGAAAAAAAAAAAAAAAAAAAAAAAAAATTTTGAAAGAAGAAAACCTTACATCTTTAATTACTACCAAATTTACTAACAAAGCTATTGCCAGATTTCCAGAGAGCTGGTTCACTGACTTTCATTGCAGAGGGCGATCTGCAAGTGTCACCAGGATATTTTCCAGCACAAGCATGAGAAAGAGGCAGATTCTATCTCCTTACTACAACCTCCACTAAAGTATTTCTTCTATCTAAGTTTTAAGTTAAAGTAAATGAAAACAAGTATTTTTTTTCTTTTTAAAGTGTGAACTATGGAGTGTATTCTCAGAAGCACATCCCCAGAGCTAATAAATCCCAGTTCATGAATATGAGACAGCACCTCATCTGGGTTTTCTGTTTTGTTTCGTTTTTTCTCTGCCAAGTAAATACTTCACAATACCTCTCGTTGGGAGCTGTTAAAATTCTGATCTTCGTGGCTAATACGGAAAAGTCAGAATCCATAGAAAGGTAACCTTTCAAATGTGATCATTTGGTATTCGAGTGTTCTGGGAATGCACTGTGGATGTATTTAGTGCATGGCCTGAGGCTCAGCTGTACCACATACACTGAAAGTCTGCAACACGGGAATGTTTAAATCAGATTTATCAATCTGTATTATCTTCAGGGTTCAGACTTTTTATTTTATTCAAGCGAAGCCTAAAAATCTGAACTTGATCCAGAATGTAAAACAAGCATTCCATGGTCTCACTGGAACTACTGTACAACTTCGAGCCATGCACGTGAACTGTCTCAATTGGAACAAAATACTCAGATTTATTGTAAAATTAAATGCAGCCATTTCAAGTAAGCACACCTTAAGGCTACCCCTGTAGTTGCTCAGAAAGTTTTAATTTCTTGAATGTTTAATTTCCTATGCATACGATTCTATATCTGATTCCACTGTTTGCTTCCTAAAAAAATCAGCCTAGTTCTTATTGAATTAAAAGATTTAGTTTCAATTTTTACCATTCTTGTAACTGAAGACAAAAAGTGAAATGATAAAACCCCTAACAGAAAGATATTTTAGCATTTAGGCATATTTTGTTTGATAATAAGAACACATTTGTATGCTAGTTTTAAGTACCAGCAGAAACGTGTTTTTTTTAAAATACTGTTTCATATACATATTCATATACAGAAAACACGCGCTAACTGTAGAGATGGTGCTGATTAGAAGTCATGTTTTTTCTTGCAATGCATATGGGTTAATTTGCAAGACCTATAAAAACAGCCTAAAAAAAAAGAAAAATCATGTTGCCCTTTAGGAAGCCAGATACTGAAGAAATATTGTAGCAATACGAGCTGCAGAGGAACTGAAAGGACAATGATCCTACAGTGTTACCAGATGTGTTGAGTTATTTAAGTGGGGAACAGAGAAAATGAGGGGCTTTTTTTTTCTTCTTTTTTTTCCCTTCTTTTTCTAATGGTATCAGATAAGCCTTATTCCCAAATCCAGGAGGATTGAGTATCGCCAATAGGTCTATGAAAGTCTGTAACTAAATGCCCAGGATCAGATTGTATTACAGTTTATACAAGCAACATCCCAAGATTCTTCTGATGGCGAGGACACATAATACAGATCAATCACTCACTAAAAAATGTTATGGTTTGTGAAATGGTCTGAGCTCAGAGACCTACGCTGGTAATACGAAGAGGAATTTACAAAGACACTGAGTCCTACTCTAAATGTCAAAGTGATAGTATGAACTTTTAACAATGCATCTGGCTGTGGCTAACTAGACCTTTTCCTCTCTTTCCTGAAACTCTAGACTGAGCAGGACCCTGTTTTGGGGTTTCCTTTTTCCGTCTCTCCTCTCTCTTTTTAGCACAACTCTACTCTCAAAGGCAACTTTAACTGACTTAAAACAATCTCAATGAAAACATTTGTGAAAAATTGTACCTCTTCCTCTTAGTTTATAACACATCTTAGGAGACTTACACATATTCCTCAGAAGATGTACATTAAATATCATTAGCTCTTTAGCTATACATTAAGCACTACATATTAATATGAATTTAATATTAATATTACCTCCCTTCTTTCCAAAGTTCTTAAAGCTCTCCTTTTTACCTTAAGAAAATAACTTAAAGTGCAAGGCCATACAGATCCCTACAAGGAATGAAATTCCAGTTTCAGGAGCACAGTGGGATGCCTGCATGAGGCCCTGCTACTTTGTCAACCCTTAATCTGATCTGTGAAAAGCATCTGCAGCACATCACCCTGGCCTGAGGTTCTGGAGCCTAGGCAGAGCCATGGAAAAATGAAGGAACCTGTTGTTCATACTCTGTGTCCCAAACTGACGTTGAGGTGAAGAAAAAGTGCTACAGATTCAGTAGCATTCACGTAGTCAGTGATATACTAACTTACGCAGTACCTTCCCTCAGTAAAGCTGAAAGCAATCGACAGCCAGTGTAAAATTTATTTCTTCCTGTTTTGTATATGGAGAACACAGAAACTGGGACCCACAAGACCATGCACCATGCCAACGAGAGAGCAGGACAGCGCCCAGCAGCTTCCCCATTCCCATCGGCGCCTTCTGCCTCACCACGGCCCTGCTCTACTCACTGACGTTCTTGAGATGCAAGCTTGAAGAGTAGGAAAGACAGATGAAAATCATACGCGCCAAACTGGTTCTCTTTTCTTCTCATTTGAAGGAGCAGCTCCATTTTAAACAAGTTCAAAGCACAGTAAAAGGAAGTAAGAACTTCCAGAATCAGTTGGTGCCACAAAACAGCAGCATCTCTAAAGAGACCAAACACTGCCTACTCAGAGTATCACCTTCCTCCGTTCTTTCTCATTCCTCAACACAGTTTTGAGAACCCTGGTCCTCCCTTGGGTACTAGAGATGAGCAGGGGTAATTTCCTATCCAAATAAAACAGATTTCCATTCTGTTTTTCATTCTATACTCTGCATCAGGATCTTCCAGCGTGCTGTGGACCCCAAAAAGGTCAGCAGACCCGGGAGCATCCTAGGGGCTAGTCTATTCCTTGCAGGTGACCAGGAAAAAGGCACAGCATTTCACACCCTTTAAACACATGTTCTGTGACAGTTCTGCTAGTTCCACCCCCCCTTTTTTTTTAACTTACTACTTCAATGCATTGTATATAGATATGATCTCCGTCACATACATAGCTCTGTCTGTAAGAAATAGCCATGTATTTTAATTAAAGTAAAAAAACTTTTAACAAGACAGACTGAAGGGCATTCACGGATTGTACAACATTTAGGTAGGACCAGGACTTTTTCTTCCAAGTTAGAAGATATGATTCCTGTTCTGTCAAGAATAGTACCCAAAAAAGAAAAAAAAAAAAAAAAAAAAAAAAAAAGACTCTGGACCACTTTCATCCTCATAAGAGTCCTAAACCTCAGGGTACTGGAAAAAAGAGAGACATTACTACCATCAGTTTAGCAACACAAGTACTTTGTCTTTGAAATATTTTTATATTTACCTATCTTTGAAATAAGCATATTTAAGTTCACTGGAACATGCTTTTCTTGTTTTTTTTTCTTATATATATATATATACATATATATATATATATTTTTTTAATCAGTAGTTGACTAGCATTGATTACACAGACTGTCCTATTTAGGACTACCAGTACAGTATCTCTATTGGAATATTTTCAAGTGGAATGGCAGGGAAATGATGGAATTTTTGTGGGGATATGAGAAACAGCAATAGGAAGAACACAGCAATAGATGTATCTTTGTTCCTTCACGATTTTGATTTGACAAACTTCCTTGGCTTTGCCAAATTCCTGTCAGGAAGGATCACAAGTAATCCCCTTTCACCGTCTTTCTCTTTTTATCTCTTTGGGGTGCTGGTCTTCAAACAACGTTTTTTTCTTGGACGTCTGTTGCAGCAGGCTCTACCCCCTGCTGTTGATGCATAGGCTTGAAAAAGTAGCAAGTCCTCCACATACAAGAGGAAAAGAAAATTACATGGTCAGAAAACATTCAATATACAAATAAAAGTAGGTTCAACTTTTATTTGACTTGCTCTTTTTCTCCCTCCAAAACCTAACTTTTGGAAACATTTCCACACTTGAAATTTTCATAAAAGCTCTTGAAAGCAAATATTCTCTTGTATTTATGACACAAAAACATTGCACAACTAGGAAGCTAAAGATAAAACTCACTAAGTAGATAAAACTCACTAAGCAGATGAAACTGGATTTTGACTTTCCAATGCTAGCCAAAAAAAAAAAAAAAAAAAAAAAAAAAGAGAGAGAGAGAGAGAAATCAAAAATTCTAAAGAACACGGGAATTATATTTATTTTCTGGTGATCTCCTAAAACTTAATTAGGCATACAGGTGAAGAAATACACCGGCCTACAGAAAAAAAAAAAAAATTAACATTACACTGACTGCATCCTATTGGATTTACTATTTTAAATCATCTTGATTTTTACTGTTCTCTAAGGCTGCCCCTTTTTTAATTTAAAAGGCACAAAAAGACAAGTGATTTGCTTTCTAGCAATTTTTTAAATGCTCTTAGAAAACAAATTTATGATTTTCTTTGTTCTATTAATGGCAAACACAGCAAAACACAAGATGCAATCTAAATAAATCATCCAAATCTGCAATTTGATAAAAAAACACTTCCTAGCCATAAAAATCATTGAAAATAATAATCATCAGTCAATTTGAATACTGTTAATATTTTCAGATACCTTAAGGTCAGTCTACTTCAGTGATTTTTACCAGTGTTAAGTCCTTTTATGCTGATGCAACATTATCCACAGAAAGGGTTTTCACTACTAGAAAGACCTTTATTGCATAATCTAGCCATTTTTCTTAATGATAAGCAACAGAAGAAATATTGTTTTCTCCTGTCTATCGCCACGTGGTTCCACACACAGTGTATTAATATCCTTGCAGATCCTTGCACTGAAGCACCCAACTAACCGCTGATGAACGTTTCTGGCTGGAGAAGCACGGGATTTCTTCAGCTGGACCCTTTGAGAAAGGGTCAACCATTTCATTGCTCATCTTAGATATAAAAGAGTGAACGAAAAAGGTTCCGTAGCTACAGGGCTCTGTAGCCAGAAGACTGTCCCCATCACTAAACAAGGCAAGACAGCAAGGTAAAAGCACATGCTGGTGTAGACAACCATTGAACTCTGCTATGTCTACAAACAAATTGTGTGACCAAAAAAACCTGATCAGCCCTAAGTCAATAGAAATGATACTTATGTATGTTATTAATTATTTTGCACAGACTGTGCCTGAACCACAGGTAGTAGTAATCAGACTCTAGAGTCAAAGTGAAATGCTGCTGAATCTCAAACTACTAATAATCAACTAGTCTCCTTAAAAGCCAGCAGGATGTCAAATATCTCAGCATTCTATTTAAAATACAATTATTTCATCTACAAAATCACACTGTTTATCTCTTTATGCACCATACTATTATTACCACATTAAAGCCATTCCAGGTTTAAAGAGACTTTCATTAAAACTAAACTTCCCAGGGTCAAATTTTAACAACGCAAAAAGAGGGGATGATGCATAATCTATCACATCGTTTAAAAGACCCACACACTTTAACCTTTCCTAGTAGTACTAGCAGCTGTTTTAGGAGGGTGACAGCTAACTCTGCATAAACACATCTGCAGCACTGGTAATGCTAAGGTTTTTCTCTTTTAAATAATAAAAGAAAACCAACGTCTCAAACCAGTTGCCAAATATGCTCTTAGGGAAGGATAAATTTTAGTGTATTCACCGGAAACAGATTTTGCTTTTAGGAACAGCTAAGGTCTTGGGAGATCAAAAAAGGCCATTGAGATAAATTTTAGATTTTTATCAATGTTGCTAAGAGTTCTGAATTGCAACAGAGTAATTGCAAAAACAACAACAACCTAATTTCACTTTTTAAAAGTGCATTTTCTGCTTAGATTGTACTCCAGGTACATAACTGACTAATCAGAGTCATCTCAAGTTCTTCTGCAAAATTATTGTGTGTTTTGTCAAACAAGCATGGAAGTCTCCATCTGGGGCTAAAGTTTCATATACCTGGGTGCTGTATTGAGTCCTTGCTCAAAAAAGGCTGTTTGAGATAATATTGTTAAGACAAGATTCCACTACAAACACATCTGATTGCTTTTTACCCTATTTTTCACTCTCAATGTGAATCTTCTATTCTATTTAAGCAACAGACTTTAAACAAAGCCAAGAAAACAGAACTCGTGATCTTACTTTGCTTGAGCTCTTAGAAAAAATGAAGTTGACATGCAGGTATTTCTCACTTAAGACATTACTTACAGCAACTTTATGAAAATCCATTTTGATTTCTTAATCCATGTATGAGCTAGTGCTATTTAGCAATGGAATTCCCCTTGATGACTATTCATGGTTGCAAAAGAGCGAGCTGTAGTGAACACCCACACTTTAAGAAATCCACATAGGGGCAATACCTGTTCTAAACAGGTAGTGAACGAAGCAGTAGAACCGCTGGCTTTTTGAGAGTCCTTTCTAACAATGTGGCTCACACAGAATAAAGCATCCCATACCCACAAGTTTTTATTACTTTAATTTCTTGGAAGAAATGTTAGTTTCTTTTGAATATCTGCTTTCACACATATTCTGGCAGAGATCAACATCCTAGACAGTGTTTCTTGTTAACATTTAAGGAAACATCAAACACAGCTACTTTTTAATGTTTCCTTCAAATCTTCAAAAGGCAATTTCTCTTCTGAAAGTGTTTTTTTTTCCTCTTTTTTTAAATAAGAACACTTTTTCCATAATTTGACCTTAACGTTCAAAGAATACAGGTGTTTTTTTATATATATACCTCCATACACACACACACACACACACATATATCTGCAAGTATTTAAGACTCCTTGGTGACCTGTCTTCACCACTAGATTACTTATTGCCAATTCCATGTCCTATGTACATATATACAACAGCAAACAACAGAGTAACAGACACTACTACCTCAACTATCCAGAACCAATTTCCCCAGTGTAATAGTCATCCTGAGATCTTGGATGAATCCTGACTTTCTGCTGAAAAAACCAGCTCTTTCTTCAGTTTCTTCAAATTAGTTTTCATAGTCATCTTCACTGATGCTCAAGAGTAATCTCTAAAAAGCCCTCTCTCTGCCCTTCACGTACAGATAGCATGTTAATATTTTCCAGACAAATGAGATATATGGTGGTTCTACCAGAAGAAACATCACTTAACCTTGTGTTAGAGGTAGCTGGATGGTTTACCTCTGAGGAGGACCATATTTATCCAAAAAAGGGACAGATATTCAGTTCAGGAAGTCAAGAAGTAAGCACTGAGTACTGGGCAGACCAGAGAAGCAGGAACACCCATCCAGTTGCTACTGTGAGGAAGACAAATTTAGACGCAAGCTGACAAAACTGTTAGAATATTCAGAAGAACATTGGATGGACTTTGTGCATACCAGTACGAAAATCCTATGTAGCCTATTGAAAATGCATCAGAACTTGGTGGATAACTTTTTCCTGAGACTCTTATTTGCTTAGTCAATGTAGTACTGAGGTAGAATCGCAAAAACTCACAGTTCTGCTCATCATAGCTCCATGCCTCAGCACTTTCAAAATATCCTTGCGATGGAGAAGAGCTTCAGCCTTAGACTTGATGATTCACAGTGATATCTATGGCTAGGTATTTTCATACCAGTCTCAATCCCAGTCCTTCCACATTTCTTCAATCATTCTGCTACAAGGCACTTGGTATGGCCCTACATGCCCATAAGGAAAGTGTTATGAAGCTCTTATTTTTTGAAATCTTTTTCTTAATTTTTCATGCAGAAGTGGGAGTACCAAAAAACACCCACCAAAAACAAAAAAGACCCACAATACACACACACAAAAAAACCCCCAAAAGAACAAAAACAGACTGACATCTAAATACAAAATTTTCCAGCAGCACTGTAGTCAAGAGTCACAGAAAACTACATTCTTTCAACATAGATCCAACAAAACTAACCCCAGTGGAGTCTAGCTTTAGGAAGGTTTATAAGTATTGGCAATAAAAAACAGTAGAGATGGAAAAGTACAGTAAGGTAAAGAAAAGACTTATATATGGAACGTATCAATTAGGAATCAAAGCTAGGTAGCTGCATTCTTTAAAACCAGTGTTCACTGCAACACAACAGAAATCTTAACAGTAGTCAAAACCAAAACAGTTTCTAACCTCTTATCACAGCTAAAGATTATTTCTAATTTTTAAAATTTCAGTTAAGAGAAAATAAGCTGTGTCACCTAATCTTTCTATTTCCTTTTTCCAGAAGATTACTTTCTAAACATATAACCAACGCTACTGAAGTAATGAAATTACACAAGTATTTAATTATACTACCAGTTATAGATAACAGACGTGAAACAGCAAAAAAAAAAAAAAAATTTTTTTTGTAAAAGATTTAAAAAATGAATACTTTGCTGGTTCAGGTATTACTTTAGGGGCTATAAATTTGCTACTTGAAAACAAGGGCAACTGATACACCTGCTAAAGGAGCTGTTCCACTGACCCAGGCATGGAAAGGCACAACACACTAAGGAGATTCATGAGCATCACTCCGCAGTTTTATCATCATCATGAGCAGTCACCTTTGATAACAAAAATGCTAGATAAAGAAATTTTAAGGCAGCAGTACGGGAAAGAATTAGACAGATTAGCAAGTACTGTTTTCAGCAGATAGATTATATCTACAACACTGGATTTTTTTTAGCTGTTTTTATTAACTATTACAAATAGTGTCTGTTTGCTACTAAAACAACTTCCTATCGCTGTAAACAAACCATCACTAAAGAAATTTTAATTAAAAATTCAATCTTTGGGAATACTGGGAAGGAAAAAAAGATTTTTTTTCTCCCTTAAGTGGATATGAAGTTTCTTTTATAATTTGTTTTTGTTTTTCTTAAGGTGGATCAAAACACCAAATCCATCTTTCAGAACTGGATGGTACTTAGCAAATTTGGTGCACCCTAAGAACAATGATTAAAATCAGTAATAGTTTATTAGTTGATTTGTAATAATGACGAGGACTAGGGAAAATGTGGGCCCGCTCCTGAATGGGGAAGGGGCCCTGGTGACAAGGGATACAGAGAAGGCAGAATTACTGAACGCCTCCTTTGCTTCGGTCTTCCCTGCTAAGGGCAGCCCCCAGGAATCCTGTAGCCGGGATATGAGGGAGAAAGTCTGGAGAGGGGAAGGCTTTCCTTTGGCTGAGGAGGATAGGATTAGAGACCTTCTGGGCAGGCTGGACATCCACAAATCCATGGGCCCAGATGGGATGCACCCATGGGTACTGAGGGAGCTGGTGGATGTTGTTGCCAGGCCGCTCTCCATCATCTTTGAAAGGTCCTGGAGAACTGGGGAGGTGCCTGAGGACTGGAAGAAAGCCAGTGTCACTCCAGTCTTCAAGAAGGGCAAGAAGCAGGACCTAGGCAACTACAAGCCAGTCACAGACTCACCTTCATCCCTGGAAAGGTGATGGAACAGCTCATTCTGGATGTCACCTCCAGATATATGGAGCAAAAGAAGGTAATCAGGAGTAGTCAGCATGGAATCACCAAGGGAAAATCCTGCTTAACCAATCTGAGAGCCTTCTAGGATGGAATGACTGGCTGGGAAGATGAGGGCAGAGCAGTGGACGTTGTGCACCTTGACTTCAGCAAGGCTTTGACACTGTCTCCCATAACATCCTCCTAGAGAAGCTCAGGAAGTGTGGGTTAGACAAGTGGACAGTGAGGTGGCTTGAGAACTGGCTGAAAGGCAGAGCTCAGAGTGTTGTCATCAGTGGCGTGGAGTTTAGTTGGAGGCCTGTGGCTAGTGGCGTCCCCCAGGGCTCAGCCCTGGGTCCCATCCTGTTCAACTTATTTGTCAGTGACCTGGATGAGGGGATGGAGTGCCTCCTCAGCAAGTTTGCTGATGATCCCAAGCTGGGAGGAGTGGCTGATACACCTGAGGGCTGTGCTGCCCTTCAGAGAGACCTGGGCAGGCTGGAGAGTTGGGCAGAGAGGAAGCTCCTGAGGTTCAACAAGGGCAAGTGGAGAGTCCTGCACCTAGGGAAAAATAACCCTCGGCACCAGTACAAGCTGGGGCTGACCTTCTGGAGAGCAGCTGTGCAGAGAAGGACCTGGGAGTGCTGGTGGATGACAAGTTGACCATGAGCCAGCAATGTGCCCTTGTGGGCAAGAAGGCCAACGGTATCCTGAGGTGCATTGGGAAGAGTGTTGCCAGCAGGTCGAGGGAGGTGATCCTGCTCCTCTCCTCAGCCCTGGGGAGCCCTCATCTGGAGGACTGTGTCCAGTTTTGGGCTCCCCAGGACAAGAGAGGCATGGAGCTACTGGAGAGAGTCCAGCACAGGGCTACAAAGATGATCTGAGGGCTGGAGCACCTGCCCTGTGAGGAACGGCTGCGAGAGCTGCGCCTCTTCAGCCTGGAGAAGAGCAGACTGAGGGGGGATATTGTCAGTGTGTGTATAAGTACCTGAAGGGAGGGTGTCAAGGGGACGGGGACAAACTCTTTTCAGTTGTCCCGTGTGACAGGACAAGAGGCAACGGGCAGAAATTGAAGCACAGGAAGTTCCGCCTGAGCGTGAGGGGGAATTTCTTCCCTGTGAGAGTGACGGAGCACTGGACCAGGTTGCCCAGAGAGGTTGTGGAGTCTCCTTCTCTGGAGATCTTCAAGGCCTGCCTGGATGCAACCCTGTCTAACATGCTCTAGGTGACCTTCCTGAGCAGGGGGTTGGACTAGATGATCTCCGGAGGTCCCTTCCAACTTTACTGATTCTGTGATTCTATGATGCTCATGTTGACACAATACTGATAATCTCAACACTAAAAAAAATGCATTTGCATTCTTCAATAAATTTGTTAAACTGGATGCTAATATTAAGTAGATATATTGTTAACTGAACAATAAAGTAGTTCAAAAGTACTCCACTCACCTCCAATAGTAGTCTTACAAATCTACGAAATTCAAACTTAAAAAGATGAGACTTCAGGGGAAAAAAAATCCAAGTATTTTAAGCTACAGAACTGCTTATTTAGGGTTGCCTATACAAGACTTTTATTCTAGAATGACATGTAATCACAACAACTATGCTCTCTTATGTAATTTCAAAGGTTAAAGGTTCAAAAACTACATTTCTTCCTTGGTTTTGTTCTCTTGCATTTCCCAGATAGAATTGCTTGTGTTCCTTGATCGTACTTTTCCATAAATAAGTTTAGAGCTCTTCAATCTTATCTGTAAGATACTAGATAAGATATACTTATAGTAGTGCCTGGTTTTGAGACGCACTTCTGTTGGCTTTTTAAAACATTAAATTAGAATAAAAACATTCAGCAATACAAAAATTATCCGACTCTCTGTGCAGCCCAGTGTATTGCCAAACAGTGGCTCAGAAGAAGGTACCGCAAGACAGACACAATAACTTACTTCACTTTCAGAAAATCTTTTTATCCTGCTCCCTGACAAAATTCTTGGAGGGTTGTTTCTGTTTCTTTTTCTTTTTTCTTTCCAGTAACTGGAAGCAAAGACATCACTTTTGATTCCCACCTTTTCTCCCTGTTTTTTTTCATCCTGCCTTCTCTGATCAATAGAATTGGTGATTCTCAGAAGTAAAATTTAGATGAAAGATCTTTTTTCATTTTACATAAAATATGTAAGAATACTTTAGCAGATATTGATGGATAAAATTTCCCACCGGAAAAATGAATGAAGAATATCTCTTTCAAAATATCTTTGCTTGAGGAATAACTGATGTCATGACTACTTTTCCCAAGAAGCACCTTCAACTCACCTCAAAAAATGAAACGAATCATTCTGAAGGACAATAATCTGGCCTGATTACAAGTCAGTGACTGCTAATAGCAGCCTTTACTTAGATAACTGTAAGATATTTCAATTTGGAAAAGATGTTTCTTACAGAATTCTTGATAGTGTGCATTCTTCAGGCTCCTTAAAATAAATGTTGTATGATCAAAACACTGCCACTAATCCTAAAAATAATTTCTTTAGCCAACACATGATTCTTAATTCTTAAAAAAAAAAAAAAAAAAAAAAAAAAAAAAAAAAAGAATCCTTGAAAATTTTATGTTCTTCTATTGATGTCATTCAGACAAAGAAAGTGGCCTGATACAGGTCTGACAGAGGTACTACATTTCTTAAAGGGCATTTTAAAATTAAAATCATTAAGTTTGTCAATTCTCAAAAACATCACTTTACATCCAAATAGCAATTGTCACCTTTCCAGAAAGGGGGATATTCTGTATCCTTCACTCGTCAGAAAAGGACCAAATCCCTCAGGTTCAAAACTGAGCCTTCACTGTAAGACCATGACTGGTGTCACCGAAGTGGAAAGCGCAGCTCAGAGCAGTTCTTTTATTAAGCAAAGTGTACACTCAGATTGTCGCAATGGGAAGATTTACACGCATTACTTGTTATGATTTATGCAAACACAAGGCCTATTTTGTAAACAACATATTTATGCCTTCAGGAATACATAAAGTTAACATAAGGAAATGCATCCACTATATAAGTGCTGCATCTGTGCTACTGTTTATTTATAAACAAATAATGCCTAATAAAACAATGCTCTGTAATGTGGTCTTCTGGCAGAGCTCTGCCTTCACAGACAGGATCCTTCAATTCAGTTCCAAGCACTGAGGCTGCAGATGTTAAAGAGCTTCCACGCTTAGTTTAATCCTTTAAATAAGAGATCATTGAAATACAGCGGAAGAAACAGAGTCATTCTTAAGATTTCTGTATACATTATGAAGAATACTACCAATCAGATGTATTTACAGGTTTTTAGCTTAGGGTCCCCCCCCAGTACGCACACTTTATTGGTTTCTTTTTACTTTGTGGGGTTTTCTTTAGCATTACTAAAGGATATGCCTTACATAACTTTTTACATTAACAAGTAATCCATTTACATATTATTTCAGCCTATTCTTTAGTTTTCAACATATTATAGCATGAATTGCACTAAAACATATCATTTCATCCCCTGAAGTTTTATGTATCACTGTCTCCAGACTGCGAGAACATCAAAACTCCTCACAATCACATCTTTAATGCACCCTCTCTACTGCTATATAAGATAGCTGACGATTCAGATGCTCCAGGAAGCTGCAACTTTAATGTTTCGATAGGTTTCTTTTAATTCACCTGTCACATACCCAGAAAAAGCTCATTACTTGCAGAAGCCAATATCCTGGTCAACACTCACACCTCACTTGTGTTACAACATCTCTGGTTGACAAAGAGACTAAGCTGAGAAAAATCCCAATTAATGCTTGTCACTTCTGTTCTGATCTATGTTCACATGACACCCTAAAATTATTACAAAAACTCAAGGTTTACTTATGCAGAACTCCGCAAAAAGAGTTATTTTTGTTCCCATCAGACTCGAAGAAGCACTTTCACCAATTTGCTAAGTGCCTATTAGCAGTTTCATCCCCACATCCAGGCAGAACAAGACAACATACGTTAAAGATGCATCACCTTGGGGAGTGCAACGAAGAACCAACTCTTAAGTGTGTCCCTTCACACTCTGAAATAATTTCTTTACACATTTATTTAAAAGTATTATGGTCACATATCCTAGAACATACTAAGAGGTACCTCGTTTTGTTTGTTAAACGTTGATTAATTTACTTTTCCATCTCTTCCACACCTGTATGTTTACAATGATTTTTCCAAATATCTTATCAAACCCTCGTGTCAAAACATTTCAACCTCAAGAAAGAGAATTCCTATGAAAACAACCTCATCATCCAATATAAACACATTCCAATCCAATAAATTAGCACATTACCAGGCATCACTGTTTTATTATTTAACAAGAAGAAAACAAAGATGCCCTTCCTTGTCAAAGGCTACTCATTCCTAAATGCGTTACCAATATACCAACTAATAAAAGATCCCCAACAAATAAAAAGCAAATTCCTCTTTGGGCCTATTTCTGTTCTAAAAATCTCTATATTAGCAATGCTCAATCTACTGCAGGATACAGTTTTGAAATAAGGTTATATCCACATTATTTTCAAGTAACAACATAATTTATCACTGTAGTCAACAGGCCAAGAAAAGCCACCGTCTCAAAACATAAAGTAAGTAGAAGAAGTGGTAGAGTTCAAACAACGTGACCAAGAAGTGAAGATGAACATACAAAAGAGCTGTAAACACCACCTGATCCACATACTACTGTCTACTTGTAAATGTTTATTAAAGAAATCACTTTTCATTTTACACAGGTTTTATTATCTGGCTCAGTGTAGGACTTCGCCATAATTAAAAAAAAACATAGTACACACTTGCATCTGTTCCGCAGCACTTGATCTTAACACTCCTAATCAATACCAACTCTGTAGTCATAATTCATGTCTTGAAATTTAACAAAATAGAAAATGATAATGCGTTCTTCAGAATTACTGTCCGTATTCAAACAATAAAAATTTAGATGACTTCACAGTAGCACAGAGGATTTATTTTACAGGAGGTTGTCCCATTTCCGGATTCCTAACTGACATTTCAAGAAACCTTGAGAAGAAAAAATTTCTTCTTTTGCAAAACAACACTGGCAAACACATGAATGAAAATCATAAGCATTAGTTTAAAAGAAATAAACAAAAAAATGAGCTTTGACTCTTGTTAACATCATTACAGTTACATCTGCAACAGTAGCAAGAGGAGGAAAATTACTATGAATTAACAACAACAATTCCTATATTTAATGTTATTTAAAAATCAAAGTGTTACCTAAGGCAATTGCCTTGCAGTCTTTTAATATCTACAGGGAAAAGCCTAAGGGAAATTAATTGACTTTGCTAATTTTACCCTTGGCAATTATAAAATAGCTCTGCATTTCATTATGACTGCAGAATTTCACATCTAATTGTCAGCCCCGAGAGAAGCACAGCGATAAATGCATCATGCACAAGCTTAGACAAGAGTTTAACAGCACAATAAAATTGGCTTGGTAGCAGTGGTTTCAGTTAATGTTAAAAACCCCTTTAGTTTAAATTCCTGCCTACACAACAGTTATGCCTGTCTACATAGCTGTTATAGTTTACCATGGTCAGTACCATTCAAAACATAATACTGCTTATTTCATCAGCCAATTTGCTGAGCTACCAAATGCCAGCAAAAAGTGGTACTATGATTTTTACTTTTTACTTCAAAGAAAACAAAACATTATGAAGAAAAAAGTCACAGTTATTTCACACTGCTGAAAAACAGATGCCAGATTTGAAAATTTATCATTTACAAAAGAATAAATACAGTATGTTTAAATCACTGCACCTGTCAAGAGATTTCTATAGCTCATATTTCAATCTTTCTAACTTTGCTAGTAGGGTTAGATGTATGAAAAAGAATAATTTACTAAGTCAATCAGTTTCCATAATGGCATCCCACTTATCGTATGTAGAAGCTATGAAAGTATTTAGATGTCAGAAAAATGAAAAAGTGCTAAAATGTTTTGGCAGAATTTTCCGACATGCAGTATAATGACTGCTTTAAAAAAAAAGAAAAAGAAGAAAAAGAAAAAGAAAGAAAAAAAAGAATTTCTTAGCGCCTGTGCTTCATTTTACTGTAGGCTTGTTTCCTGGCAAGTCTTACGGGAATGCTGCTGCAATACTTAATGATGTACTAAATTCAAAGTAATAGATGCTGCATTTTATTAAAGTTTTCTCTAAGTTGAAACAAAAAATTATATAGTGTTAAATTCTTTGGACTACCTTGAGGATCTTAAGAAGTACAAAAAAAATTAAGTATCAATGGATTCAAACCAATTGTTAGTAAAATCAATTACAATGTATGTTGGTTATGGTACGAAATTAAAATATTTCACCTTTAATATTTACTACTAGTTCTCTCCAATGGCTTAACCCACTGCTCCAGCCGATTTACACCTAATGTTCTATCTCTTTCTCCTAAATCTCAGCTCTACTACTGTTACAAAATGACACCACTTTTGAGAGAAACTGTCACACTGATGACAGAAGCATTATACATACTAAACTACCATCATGAGAAGCTTAGCATAACCATCTAAAAACCAGTAGACTCATCAAGCTCAGAATTAAAACCACAGCAATTATCAACTACTGCACATGCGATATGTATTTCTTTTGCGTAAAGACAAGGCAAGAGTCTTCAAACACATAAATACTCCTGCAAAGAAGAATTGTGATCTGCTTCCATTAGAATAGTACTACATGAAGCTTTCTAGCCGTACGTGTTGTTACGCTTTATAGTAGACTGCATAGGGATGCTGGGGAATCTCCACCATGGGAGGTTTTAAGAACAAGCTAGACAAACATGTCAGGAATGATTTGGTATAGCTAACTCTGTCTGAGGACAGACGAATGGACTAGAGAGATGATCTCTCAAGGTTTCCGTCATTCTCCTTTCCTAAGATTAGATACATACACAACAATTCATTTGTCGCGAAAAATGTTCCCTGTAAAGTTTCAAACAGTTTGGCTGAGCAGTTGGATCATAGCTGTCCTTTAAAAAGCCAGTACATTCTTGTTTATAGGACAATCCAATACTCAAAGGTGTCCAGGTGCCTAACAAAATAATTTTATTAAGAGTAATAAGTCACCTGAGAACTGTGTAGACCAGAAAGTGATGCCTTTTCCCCCAAGAATTCTCCTAGGCAGACAAACCACTTTTCCTTTCACAAGGTGCAAGGCACAGCAACAAAACAGCAAACACGTCTTCAGCTGGCAGTCTGCCAGAGATGGTGTAATTCCAACATGTCACAGGGATGCCACAGCACACATTTTTAAATTCACCAACCTGCCCATTCATCCATTGCTATCTATGGCTGCACTGCTTTAGAATATTCACCAAAAGCCTTAACACAGAAATTCTATCATATAATCATAAAACATGTCCAAGCAGCAGCATCCAGCCAATCTAGTTATACCTACAATGTAACTATGCTAATTTTTAAAGACTGTTCCATACATATATACATACATGTCACAATATGCTTATTATTATTATTAAAGACCCCTCTTTATGATGATTCACTAATACTTATTTGCATTGTCAGTCAAAGAATTTGGCTTCTTTTTTTTACCTTGGTATTCTGCAACTGAGCAAGGCTTGTGCAAGCATTTGCTAGAAGAAAATCTCCACTCAAAACAGCCATTTTATTTCCAAACTGCATATCCTTCAGTGGACCATCACAGGACTTCAGCTCACCAATATTTACTATGCCACGATGCACCAGAAAGGCAGTGTGGATCAATTCTGTAATCTCCGCCAGACTTCTTTGACTGAAAGCAAACAAAAAAATACCATTTACTTTTGAAGATACGAAGAAAATACAGATTCTTAGGAAAAAGGCACAAGTCATGCTAGGTGCTAAAGAGGTGTTTTAAGACTTATTGTGCAGCTCTTCCAGTTGCTTCTAGAAGCCGAAACACAGAAGTGTTGAGCACAGAGAACAACCACATCACATCATGCCACGAGAGTTTCTAGATAAGCTGCTGATACCACAGGCTCCATTTGGAAAAAACTGCCCTTTGTTTGAGTTCTTTAGGGAAAAAAAAAAAAAGCGCTAATTAATCAATACAGTCCTCATGGTAACTTTTTTTGGTTGTTTCTTCTTTTAGAGGCTTGAGGGACACTGACATGAAGAAAATGTCATGCAGAAAGTACTGAAAGGAAGGAACAAAGAGGAGACCAGCAGGGGATCCATGAGCAAGCTGACCTCAGCACCCTAAGAAAGCTGCAGTAAATGACGGCTCAAATGAGAGTTAAATTAGTAACAGAATATCTTGCAGCTCAGTAATATGGGGGTTGAGAGGAGGAAAGGAGCAGCAGTTCAATATTTTACTAGTGACATTTCACCAAGTTGCTTAAGTCAGTAGATGCAACAGTGACTGTCCAGCACAGCAGCAAGTGAGATTATTTGTGCAGCTTTACAAATCAGTTTCTTTGCCCACGACAGTGTGGTACATTCTGAATTTAGGTGTTTCAAATACTTGTGGGAAAAAAAAAAAAAAAAAGTATTTTATTTTCTGAGATGAGGCTTGCCTTTTATTTTTGGAAAAGGTATAAAAACAGCGATGCAATAGAGCCCTCCTGTTCCCCTACCCACTAGTTCAATTTGGTAACCCCAGATAGCTGGTGACTGTCACTCCAAGAAGCCTAGACATTTCACCTTAGCCCAGAACTACAATAGTGGGATAAACAAACATAGTAACCACATAGACACAAAGGGAAGGGGAAAATGGCAACACACTGAAGCATCTTGTTCATGCCACAAAGCTAGATAACATAGGCACGTTCACATTTTTCCCCAATTCATGCAGTTCCCCTTGTCGCAGAGTCTTCACACATGAGCAAAAACGCAATGTATGCCCTCAACTAGTCAGATGACTATGGTCTTAAAGCTCAGATTTAATCACAACCTAGTATAGAGGCATGTTAGGCTCCCTGTGCTTATTCAAAAGTGGCCAAGCACTAATTTATTGAGTAATGGGACTGCTCCACCAATTCACATGCATATACACCAGCTGACACACTCTCAGGTTAGATCCTGCCTCAGTGTCTGCATAGTATTGATTATTTAATAGTGTTTCCTCAGGATAGTGCAGATGTGATGTACCAGGCCCAGATGATATTAATCTAAACTAACCTTCTGCCCTAAATATATCTGAGATGCGAAGAGCCCCAGCAGCAATTGTTTCAGGCGAGCAACCTGCTCCAAAGAGCTGGTAGAGCCCCACAGCCTAGGAAAGCACTCAGAAGGTAGATAAGCTGGGGGGGGGGGGGGGGGGAAAGAGAAACAGGGGTTCCCAATATTTTGTCACGCATGTGTGCACACATACACACAAAATTAAGGTGTTTTATAAAAGCTGACTTTATAATTCACAATTTCTGCTTCACGCAGAGAAAAACAATCCGGAAACAAAAGCTGCCAGGCATTCTCCATTTAGACAACAAAACTGAAGGTTGATGCTGTTTTTCAGAGACAAGGGAGAAAGTCACACAATCTAGGTCTGCAGCATGGCATTGTAATCTTTCCTGGCTTGGACCTAACAGAGGGTTAACAGAAATTTCCAGCTCGGAGAAAAAGACTAACAAGACATCCCGATGCTCCTGCTGTCATTGTCAGGGCAGCCCTTGGAGGAAATGTCCGTATCAATCCCGTTTATCAGATGGACAGCCGATCAACATTAAACAGACTTGCTCTGGGCAGACTGAGCCGAGCTACCTGCCCTGAATAGCAATGAGAGCCCTCGGCGCCCCGCAGCCGCGCGCTGCTGCTGCCGCCGCCGCCTGCCGCAGATCCCGGGACACATGGGGATCCCTAGTGACGAGCACAAAACGCTGCAGCGAACTCAAGTGACGGCTCATTTCCCCCAGCTGAGAGCAGACATTAATATCCTGAGGAGATCAGGCCCGCCTCTGCGACCCCCAACTATTGAAGCAAAACAACGACTGTCCTATTTCTTCATTTAATAAGCTTTTAATGAAGGAAATCAAAATCCCCTCTTTGACTTCAGCGTAGCTCTTCATGAAAAGGTTACACAAATACATCAGTGTCATGCTTTCCAAACGCTCGGGATCTGGAGGCTTTCATTTCATTTCTTATAATCCGTTTGTTCTCCGAATGGTATTCGTATTATTTGTGCTAATGGGAGAACCACACTAGACAGATAATGCGTGTCTAATTCTGCTCATATATATTGCTCTTCTGCCCTCTCTCTCCAGCAGAATAAAAATACAAAGAACCAAAGTTATGGTAGAAATCCTGCAAGATATTTCTTAACGTTTTCTGCGATAACATCCATGACACCCAGCCACAACGAAGTACATCACAGTGCTACTGCAGATACAGGACAAATTTTGACAATACAAAGGTCCCTCAAAAGCATCCCTGAAACAACGCTCTTACAAAGATGCTACTAGATGGCAAAAGCAATACTATATAGAGTTGAAATTTGTATGCTTAACTGATTGGAAGTACAATTCAGTGAATTATGTAATTTTGCATATGAAAGCAGCCAATTCCAAAATAAAACAAGCTAATGATCAGGCAGTATTGGACTTGAGAGTAACACAGGACAGGACACCAAAGTGGAAACACCAGGGCAACTCTCCACAGCGAAAGCTACCGCTTCCATCCTGCTCCCGTGCCCATTTCACACGACGACGGAGCGGTGGCCGCCGGAATTGCTTACGTAGCAAGGTAGTACTGAGAAAGTAACAGCTAAAAACACCTGAAGTTTCTAGACAGACGCAGACTAAGAATGGGAAATGCCTTTTCACTGATTTTCAGTATACTTTCACCCGCTTTGAATGACCATTGCCATGGAAGAAGAACTCTGCAGGCCACCGACAACTGACGCCACGGCTCCGCTTACAGACATCACGTATTGAGAGACGAGGCTATTTTGAGTTCCACACGTCTGCTAAGCTCACTTTTTTTCTTTCTTTTTTTTTTTCTTTTTTTTTTTTGGAAGAGGAGAAAGTTTACTCCCACCGCTCCAAAAAACCAAAACCCAACTCAAAGGCAATCAAGCCATCCCAAAGAGGGTGGTAAAAACTTGGACAGTAGGCTTGCAGTCAGAAAAGCACAGGCTCTGCTGTCAGTTTTATTATTTAAACAGAGGGGATTTTTTTTTTTTTTTTAACTAAAAGAAACAAGACATCATCTCATGAACCCTTCAAGCTAACTATCATCCACAATCTATTTGAGTGAATACTGCTTTCTGCTCTTCCAGTCTTTGGTACAATGCTCAGATTTGCTCGACTCTTTTGTTTCCTCACTCTATTCTTGACTTCAGGCAAATCTTAATTCACAGACTTTCCTCGCCTGTGGCGAGTAAAAGGAAGCAGTATGTGAGCCACCTCTTGTTATTTTTCCTCTTTGGACACCTGTTAATTTTGACTAGTACCAGTGTAACTAATTTAAGTCTGTGTAAAATGTGATATAAAGTACCCTTTAAATTATAAGCTCCTCAAAGCTGGAATCATCATCCTGAAAAGAACACAGGAAACATTAAAGAGCAAATAAAATACTTTTCAGCAAGGCCAGTTGAAACTGTGGTGACTCTGGGACTGTGGAACACTTTGTAGCGAAATATCAGAAAAATGCAAAATTAGGTTATATGGACTACTACATCCTGCAATAATAATAATAAAAAAACGTAGTTTTTGTTCTTCCTCTGTCTCCCTCCCCCAGCAAACTCATACAAATCCTTCACATTCAAGTACATTTTGGTGAACTCTGATGAACTGCTGAGAATACTTCAAAAAAACTTTTATATCTGCTGTTAAACTATCTGCTGTAAAGCCATCAGCCCGAGTAAGACAAACAGCTTTTGTATAAAATCCACATTCATATAGGTACCAGACCTACACAGAAGAATAAAGAATTAATCAAACTTTGAAGTAGAGAACTTTGTAAAAGCACTTCTTTCTCAAAAAAATGCATTTCATAATTTTGTTTTAGATGAAAGTTCTTCCTATTTACATGCTCAAGAGTCTGTCTCATTGCAGTATCACTGTTAGAAATCGCCTTACTCCAAAGATGAATCTACCATGCAGATGTCAACGAAAGTTTTAAAGCCTACACAAGAATACCAAAATACTGAAATAAAATTCTGTGGAAACAAAGTAGGTTTGGAAAGCAAATCTCTTACGCAACTTTTAAAAATGAATTTTGCAGTATTCTTCCCTATTATCCTAAAAACCCTCTTGTAACCTGTGTTATCTTTAAAAAGATTTACAGCTATGAAACATTAGCCTGAACGATCTCTTAAGAGTTCTTATGAGTGACTACAGTTCCTAACTTCACATCCTATTCTAGAAAGAAATAATAATAATTTGCAAAACATAAAACAGAAACATTAAATAGTTCGACTGTACTGGTAAAGAGAGTATTTCAACTTAAATACACCTCTGTAATATTTGCAATGGAAACTCAAGCTCTCAGTAACAGCTCACTGAGTTTGTGCCAGTTTTCCTTTCATTATGAGCTGTCAGAAACATACTGATGCCCTCAAAAGATAGTAGATTATAAATTATAAATTGATGTTAACAGTAGGCAGAATATTTGACAGAAATGGACCGAATAGCCGAAGACTTATACTAGGCACAAAAATCAATATTCTAAAATTTTCAGAAATGAAAGCAACTGCTATGAATGAAGACAACAAAATTGATAGATTAAAAAAGCTCTTTAAAGTCTCTGATCATTGAATCTCTTAATAAAAGTAACTAACACTATACACCCAAGCTTTGAACATTTGGTCTGTGATTTTTAACCTAAAAACATTTTTAACAGCTCCCATTTGATACAAAAAGAATTAATGTGGATAACAGCCTTATGTTTAGGATCTTTAAAGAAAAAAACATAAATGCATAAAAAAGATCCCAGTATCTTCCCCAGTTTAGTGATGACTATAATAATCTGTATTAACCTACGAATCTGAACAATGATTCTTTAGTGGAAAATTGTGTACATTAAAGCATTAACTAGAAATTATAAATAAATAACCTTAAGCGCTGAAACTGTATTTAGGTAGATTTTTTGGGGGGACCAATGAAAAGGAAGAAAAATTTCTGTAAAGACAAGAAGGTACAGACAATAAATTTAAATTGATCCTGTATGGTGCTGTCAATGTGTTGCAACCAGATAACACATTTATGCAGCAAAAAAGGGCAGGGATTTTTACAGTTCTCTTTTCCATTCATCTATTAGTCAACTTCGTATTTAATAAATGGTATTTAATACTTAGAATCCCAGCAGAGGAAAGCCTGTTTCTCATCATCTGTATACAGCCTCTCTTAAAAGAGATGGAAGTGTATGTGGGGGGAAGGTGTTCAAACTAAGCAACATGTGTCAGTATAACAGGAAGAAGCCCAGGATAAAAGAGCAACCCCAAATTTTCTTTACATTACCATGACTCATGTATTAATTATCCAACAGAAAGTATCTTTCCACTTCTGTCATTTAACAAGGTCAGAGACTAAGACATCTCGGATTCCTCCTTGAACACCAAGCTATTCAACTGTAGGTGTCATCTTCCACTTGAAGATACATAGAATTTAAAGAAATACATCACTTCTGTGATGTTCACTGCATATTCTGTTTATTTGCATTTATTTGCACTTCTGTCAATCAATTTATTTTTAAACTTACTACATATCTTACACACAATTTTTAAGTAAACTTTAGCCATAGTCTTTCATATATTTTTTCTTCTCCCTTCTTGAAACGATCTTACATTTTTGTTCTGTTCTCCCCCACCACTGATACGTCACTTAATTTCTTTTTTCCCCCAGTTTGCCTTATCAACCTCTTCCCTCAGCCCTCTACAGGATTTGAAAATATTTTCAGGTTTTTAGTGGGCAGATGGTAAATTGAATTTAGTAAGCCAGTTCCCCTAACCACTGTACATAGCAGCAGAGAAGAGGGGCACCTGAAGTCAGGCTCATGTTCCTTTTTTAAAGGCAATAGTAATGAAGAAGGTTTTTGGCAGTCTATTACCGACTGCATGAACAATTAATTTTTGTCTACCATGGAACGATCAATTTGTACTTCTTGGTATCCCAAACAGCAACATGAAACTTAACTAATTTGTATCACCTTTCCCAGAAGACAGTGAGTCTTGCAGCTACGAGCCTGAATCAAATTGCAAGCAACCCATTACATGCAAGATCATTTTCAGGCAAAATGAAGCCCAACTGGTGAGGTATGGAGCCTGAAGACTTTACCTAACTTACTCCTATATTTGATATCAGTGTCCAGCAAAGTAATAGTGATTGCAACATACAATACATCACATTTTCTTCTAATGACCAGCAACATCAAGACCACATCCTTTTCAAACTGAGTGAGCAAAAAAAAAAAAAAAAAAAAAAATAGAATCTTAAGCCTGGAAGCAGAAGCAGAAGTGTCAACTCTAGAAAGCACGGGAAAGAGTTTGGACCAAGATCTGATGAGCACCACTTTCCCAAGTTCAGTAAGAAAAAGTGATAATCAGAGAAATCAGCAGAGGAATCCACCAGAACTGGTAAATCAAAGTGATGTTTTCCAGTGCTTAGGGGCAGAAACAACAGGCTGGATCCACTACAATAGAGAGCATCAAAAGCAGTCTGCACAGCAAGAAGTACCCAGTCATTGTATGATCTAGAAACCAGAGAAAATCGGTGACAATCCAACTGACTGCACAGGCCAGGCAGGTTGGACTGACAAAGTATAAATCCAAATATACTCACTCACAGACAGTTCAAATCATGCTAGGATTTTTGTGGTGAGAAGAACGCACAGCACATTCCGCAAGGGGCAAGTATTAAACAAACGTTTGCATTGCTCAAACCAGGATGCAAGATGTGGTGGCAAGTCTGATATGTTTTTAAAGTCCCATAGGTAAGAATATGTAGACGACTATATTTATATGATCAGAAAGCTAAATAGCTTCACATCTTATTTCAGTTACTATAGATTTCAGAAGAACTAGAAAATGCTAAAAAGAGCTGTCTTTTCTTAGAGACTCTTTCCATATCCCTAGCGTGGAGACAAAAAAAAAAAAAAAAAAAAAAAAAAAAAAAAAAAAAAAAAAAAAAAAAAAAAAGCAGACTCCAGACATGAACCAATGAACCACTCATTAGATGAGTAAAAGAGAGCTGGTGTTATGGTGCACTAGGCTACCTCCTTTGAATAAGAGAAAAAGGTCAGATTTGGAAAATAAAACACCCACTCCCCCCAATGTTCTTCTCTGTTTTTAAGGCAAGAAAATATCATTTTATTACCTGACTTCTTATAAAGCTTATTATCAAATTCATTAAAATTTGGCATTATTAAAATCAGTACTATGATTCTCATTTTAAAATCACTGATTATAATCTGTGTGAGAAGATTCATATTTCCAGACTGAAGTAAAGCTGCCAAATACTGTATTGTCTCATTCCAAAGGCAATTATCATGACTTAAACTTCTAATACGGCAAAAGATAAGGGGCAATACTAGCTGTTATCTGCTGTAAAGCATCAAGTCTTATCAAGAGCTAAGATGCCTACCTCCTTAAAGATCTACTTCTTCAACTTTGCAAATAAGATTTGGATATGAAAATTTACTCTGAATAATGCATAATCAGCAACATATTATATTGCCACTTTCTTGAATTCCTAAAAGGAAATTTCCTAACTCAAAAAATGTTGCATCTAACTTGAATTCTGTATTAAAACTTTAATTTGCAACAAAGTTCATATCCAAACTAAAAATTAGCTGTTATTCACCTCAATTGATAATGAATTCAATAGGTTTTGTTACAGGAAAACCAAATATAATCCAAACCATAGCGCTACACAACCATGCATGACCACATATATATAAAAAGTATAATATTCAGAAATATATCATATTATACGTATTTGGTACTTTCCAAGTTAAAATGAGCTGAATTAGTCGGATAAGTTAAACAGAAAAACGTGAATAATATTTGGAAACAGATCAAGAATATGGCCAAAAAGTTACACTTCCACAGTCAGAAAAACTAAGTTGGTTAAATACAAACAAAACCCCCAAAATGTGGCTTAGAACAAAACAAACCCAGCTATTTATTATTCCTACCTCTCTAGTTCAAAAAAACTGAAAACTGGTAACAATGAATGCACGTCATAAATCTAAGAAAGGAAGAAAACTGATAAAGAAATCAAAAGATTGAAAGATGTACAAGTAGTAAAGCAAGTGCAATTTAAAAAGGATATACTAAAAACTCCTTAAAGCTAAAAAGAATTTTAAGAACTCCACTGGTCCGTTAGACAGGGCAAGGAAGAAAGCTAATATCACCATGTCAAAGGATTTCAGAAAGTCTATTACATTTTTAGGGAATGTATTTATACAATTAGATAAAAGTATCTCCTTATCCGATACAGAGTAAGTATGCTGGTAAACAGCAGCTGCGAAGATTTAGAGTCAGTAGGTCCAGAGAACTTGCATTCAGGAGTTTTAAAAGAGCTGGCCAAAACCAATATTTGATGAACTTATTTTTGAAAATCTTGAAAAACTAGAGAAATTAAAGTGAGCCAGAAGCCAACTAAAATTGTGTGCTTTCTCCAAAACTCTTGACAGCTGTACGAAATTACACAACTAGACTGTCAGACTGATGCCGATCTCAAGAAAAATAATGGAGTGACTGGGATGATACGCTTCAGAAGAGTCAGAGGAAGCTTTTCATAAACTCATATTAATTGATGTTATCTTTGTCTTACTGAACAAACGTGAATTTCTCCCCACCCCGCACCGCAGAGGTCTGGCTGATGAAAGAATACTGCCAGCCTTTTACACTTCGGCTTCTGCAAGGTGTTTAACTTGGTACTGATTTCAACTTGACAAATAAATTCAATACATATGAAATAGATTAAAAACTGGAAAGTCTCAGAATATGTTATAAATGGGAATCATCACAGATCAGTTATGCTTGTCAAGAACCAATCCCTTTACCTCATATTATGCTCCTTCCGCTGCGCGAGATGTTCTGGCCCCTGCACAAGACCATACATGCACACAGGGCAAGGGATCCTTCTCCAGGGAAAAAGACACTCAGTTTGGAAAAGGTTTAAGAAGGGTGGAGGAATGTATCATCCTAGATAACAGCTAAACATAAGTGCATCACCCAGGGTGCCGCTGTGGTCAGAAAGGGCTAATATGACTCACTGATGAACAAAGTGAAGAACAACGGTAAAAGCAGCGTTCCTGTCACCTCCGTTTCCCATGGCGGTACGATCTTTATGGCGAAACTGGACTTCATCCAGGAAGAATGCAGGACAGAAGGAAAAAATTTAGAGAAGAGTCTCTGTAATGATTAGAAAATCTAAAAACATAAGATTCAAAGCGAGAAACGCTATCTATTTTACTTAGAGATAAGGCTGATAGTGAATCTGCAGATTGACTTGGCCACAGGGGTTAAACAAGGTTTCAGTATCTACGCTACAGGAAACAAATTCAAGGGGAGAAAATACTCAGATTATCAGGCAAAGACATAGTAAGCTCCAGTAGCTGGAAACTAAATACATTCAGAGAAGGAACAAGGTGAAGGCATGTTCTAAAACTTGACTTTTACAAAGAGTAATGATGGACTCTCCAAAAGGGGCAAAACTCAAGGGAAGACATGATGATATCCTACTTAAGCATAGCTTATAATAGAGTTGCTTAAAGTCAGGAAAAACCTATGGTCAATACTGCAGGCCAATTTGACTACCAAAATGATCCCTCTTAGTTTCTCATGCATTTGTGAACTGGAAAGGCAGGAAACAATTCAAAACTATTTGTTTAAAATATTCAACCATTCAAAAAAAAGGAGGGGGGGTGAGCCTATTTTTTTTTCCACAGTTGTATAGATGATTTCAGCATTGAAATTTCTAATTTCTGAATTCATTTATTTCAGCCACCTTATTCAGGAAAACCATCAAAATCAGAACTGCCTTTCACATTACATTTCACATCACATTACAATTTCCTGCATTCACAGTGAAGGAGCTTCCAAAGCCAACAGGTAGGCCAGGAGCCTGTTTTATTATCACATGTAGTATCAAGTTTTGTTCTATCTTACCACACACAGAGACTAAATAGCTCAAAATTTCATTTTAAGCAACCTCTGCATAAGGAAGCAACCTTCATTCAGGATTCATGCATGTTTTCACACATTGAGGTATCTGCATTGGTAATGCAACGTATTTGGCACTGTACTAACCCAGGAACATATACAAGTATTCTCACAAACAGGAGGAGATAAAGAAAAGCAGAGACCATCTACAGAATTATTTTATGCATATAAGGGTGTGTATTTTACCTAACTATACGTATTTGCTTTAATTACAGTTTTCCATATAACCATTAGGGGGTTCCAGCCATGCAAGTCACATTCATTAAAGGCAGCATGTCAAATAAGGGTTGACAATTACAGGCTATATCAATACACGTTATGCCAGACGGTAATGAGCCGTGCACAAAGGACCAGCCATCCAAAATAATCACACCACTCTCCGCAGAAATGGTGACGAGGTTATGGTTTATTACACAGCGCTCATTAGATATACAGTGGCAGCATTAGCAATTTTTCCTTCATTTGTGTCTCATTTAAGACTCTGCCCCCATAAGCCCATTCAAATTAGTACACAAGGTTAAAACTATTATGGTCAGAGGGGGAAAAAAAATTAGTCATATTTTTATTTTACAGTAATAGTGGATCACAGTTCCCTGGAACGTAGTATTCTCTCAACTATTATCTAACAGAGGATAATAAAAAGAAGGCAGAAACCCACCGTAAGCATAGCTTTGACATGAACATAGATAGATCATTTTTAATGAACATCCTACTTTATTTAATAAAGCTAACTGAAAACAACAGTTAGGTTGTGACACAAAGTGACGAAAGTTATAAAACTAAAAGCTGAAACTGAACTTTCAGCCTTGGCTTTGAACTTTCTCATCTGCACATCAGCTTACTGCTTTAACAGTATGGAAATACTCTATAAAGTATTCAAAAGGCAACTCAACTTTCACAGTAGGTTAGAAAAGTTGTCTTAAACACCCAGAGTGGCATCTGGGGGGGGGGGGGGGGAGGGGGAGCAAAACAAAACAAAACTACAGGAAATTATTTAAACCATCTTTTTACCCTTTTGCATTGTTGACTGCCAGCTAGAAAATGACTTTTGGAGAAACTTATTTTCCTGCCTTTCCATGTTCATAGAAGGTGTGTGGATGAAAAGATGCATCAGGGCAAACGTGAATATTTGCCAGCACAAACACGGTAATGTCTTCTTGACAACAAATGTGTGGATGCCTCCCAAATTCCAAGTAGCACCCTGCATTCAGAAGTCAAATTTTAACATCTCGATAGTTCTACACACAAATTGAGTAACTCAAAGAATGAAAAAGCCCTGCAAAACTCCAAAGGAGAGAGAGGACTTGAGTGCTACACACACCAGCACGACAACACGATTGCAAAGTGAATGGGCTTTTCAATTCAAACCCTTCTTCTGCAGCGTGCAGAGTGCAACTCTGGTTCTGGTCCCACATCAGGTAACTATGCTGCTTGCGAGACCAGGGTGTCCAAACGCCTCCTTCCCCAGTTGCTTCCACTGAGCTATTCTGTTGTAACAAAATGCTGAATTATTCATTCAGCCAGATGGCGAAAGAGAGAAAACACTCAAGTTTCCAGGAGACGACAGGAGAGAGGTGACACACCTGCATGCTAGTCTCTGCTCCAGGAAGTTACTTCAAATGAAACATTACATACTTGGGCATTCCCAACCAAAGTCACCCTATATCCACATGGTTAGATGGTTTTTCGGAAAATTCAGAGCTAGGAGGAGTGAGGAATTGAATCCTTTCAGGTATTAAAGAAAAACAAACCTGAGCTTCCCAAATCCTAGGTGAATGCTCTAATCAGTGGCTAGAGAATACACTGAAATACCAGCCACATGTTTCCCATTTGGGAATCCCATCTAGATAATTTAGTTAGACTATCTAACAAATCTTACCCATGTTTTGCAGTTGTTTGGAAGATAAAAATCACATTTTGCTTAATAGGCTCTTCCAAATTAAAAAGAAAATGCTTACATTAAAAAAAAATCTATCTAATTCCAGGCAATTTGAGTCTATGGTTTCCGATAATTAAATGTAGTTAATTTTTTTCTATCAAGTTCACTCTGTTACCTGTCATCAGTCAATACATGTTATCACTGACAAAACTACTTCCCCCTGATAATGTGGCATTTCCGTAGGCAGATACCTGCGAATGTGAAACAGATGAAACTTGCACAACATGAAACAACAGCAAACCCCTGATTCATTATAAAATACACAGAGCATTAGGCTAGTTTTAAAGGTCTAAGTAGAGCATAAAAATATTATGCAGAACTTAATATTAACGTTTAATATAGATATTTTCATATCAAGCTTCCAGACAATTCAGAGTAGGTGTAAATTCTGTAATCTTAATTCAAAATGTGGAAGACCAGTGGCCAATTCCAAGAAAACTCACTCTAAGGGTTATAATGTTAACCTAACAACCAAGTAAAACTGTTTTTACCTTTCTTCCTTCTCTTACTCACACTTGCCTTCCAATCCATTGCCTGTCAAAGAGCCAGCACCTAACCAGGGCTGCAGAACTATGCAGATTACTTCTTCAGACAGCCATGGAGCACAAAATAAAAGTCTTTTTTTTTTAAAAAAAAATATACATTTTCTGGACTAGGGGGACTGATACTCTATTTTGCATCTCAATTCTTTACGTTTACAGCATGAAAACTATTCCTCTCCTGCCAATTAATTCACTACCTTATTGCCAAAGGGAAGCTAACGTCTGCTATTGAGAGCATTCTAGATCACGACCTAGTGAAGCCAAAAACTGACTTTCATCATGAAGAAAAAGACTTGCCACCAATTCTATGAAGGAAATTTCCCTGTTTGCTCACAGGTCCTAGTTTATATACACTATACAGATACATTGGATACACCTGCACATTTGCTAATAGCCCCAGAGATTATTTTTTGCTCCTTTGATACAGTCACCTCTCTTTATGAAAGAGGTATTTTATACAAACTACTGAGAAACTAAGGGAAGAATTTAAAGGGGAGAGGACGGTCTAGTGTAAAGGTCTTCTTCCTGGCTTACTGAAGTGAATGAGCTGCAGGTATTGTAAACAGAAAGGAGTCCAAAAAGGCAAGATAGGAAGTGATCAAAAGCTTTGAAAACAGTTGCAACAGTGTGGCCTCAGAAAAATAAGATGTTAGGATAGATGATGCAAGAAAAGACAGTCAGATTCAGATTGGAAAAGATGCGTTCATGAAAAACTCAGAAGACAAAAATCTAACAGATTAACCTGTAGATTGGATGATGGTGCTGTCACCAAAGCAAAAATAAAAAGGAACATGGTGACAGAGAAAAATTAGGAATTTTGTTATGGAAATTATCAGGATTCCTTCTCTCGTGACAACAGCATGTGTCACAATGACTATCACCAGTTAAGATACCCATCCATCCACATTAGTTCTACAGTCTCCCAACAACAAGCATCCTCCAATTACACCTCACGCAACATCTATTCCATGATAAATCTTTTATCATGAAGGATAATCATTTTGACTATTCTGTGTTTTAACTGAAATACTCAAATATTTGCACTAAAACCAATTGCTTTAGCATATGCAGGGAAAAAACAAGGTATCAGTTACAGACATACGGAAGAAACAGGCTACTAACAATGAGTTTTATGACTATACTTTCTCTTACCATATATTAGTTGCTTCTCAGCCCTCAGACTTTGAAACATAGCTATGATTTTATTTGCAGGGCCTACGGGAGACTATCTGAATCAACATAACAGAAATTCCCATTACTGTGTACTGTCAATTATGCAGAGACACCACGACTTATCAGCCCAAGTGTTTCTCTGAAATGTTATCTCTGAAGAGTTTGTCTGTAATTGTATTCAATGTAGCTGAAAGTTAAGGTGCAGTAACCTTGACATTAAAGCTCTGCTATTAATGGCACTTGAAATACATTGAACCTTTTTATGCAAGAGAAAAGAAGGTAATCTCTTTTTATGCAGTGAAGAAAGAACATCTGATAAATGAGCAGTACTGTTAACAGAATAAATTGTTCCTACATCTAATTACATAGGGAAAAGGTATTCAGAAAAATAGTTATGTGAATCAACAGAATGGAGTGTAGCAGTTACATTTCTTTTATCATGCTTACATATAAAAACATAATGTATATTTTTAAGTACCAACAAATACCAACTCACAGAGGATAGAGGAAACAATCCAAATATGTAGGGTGACTGCACAACCACAGATACTTTGTATGAGGAAATTTGTGCTACTCTGAGCAGTTGCAACCACTCAGCAATTAATACTGGTGGTTATTACACCTGCTTCCCTCCCGAACTTCAATATTCAAAGTCAGATTAGGACATTAACACCACATATTTAAATAGTTTATTCAGGAACGTTTTTACTTTTTGCAAAACAGAAGAACACAGCAGATGGACATTACCTGCAATGTGTAAGAAAGGAGACTAACAGTTAAAGGGAGAGGGCAGGCTCCTCCGAGCCCTTGTCCCGTACACCACGCATGTTGGTGGACCCACCAGCAGGGAAACGTTAACAAGCCTTTAGGAGCAAGGCAGTTACTGCTGCCTTTGGAAGCTTATCACCCTAACAACAATCAGTTGGGGCTGCTGTTGTTAGCAGTTTTATCAGTATTAGCAGTATAGATTTTCTGCAAAAGAAGTATCTTGAAAGGCTGAGAAAACATGTCTTTCTCTGAAAAAAAAAAAAAACCCCACCCTACTATTATACTATCTACTATTATACTATCATGGAAATTATGTCTAATCTCCATCTTCTTTTTTAACTTTATTTACGAGTTCTGTAAGATATCTGAAAAATCTCATCCTTTCGTTCTTTGGTCCTTTCATCCCTGAAGGATTCTATCTGTACGTTTTAATAAGGAATAAAATGGTATCAACTAATTCAAGGAACATTAACCCCAACTACGTAATGGTGCAAAGACAATTATATGCTAATAAACCACCTTCAAGAACAAACTTAATTTCTGTAGAATTCCTACCTGAGTCCATAAAATAAGACTGCTATTGTGGTTTTACTTACCCTGAATTTGCTGACTTCTTTGAATATCACGGATAACACATGAATTTAGCTGGAATTTCTGGACTGGCCTTACTATGTAGTTATCAGAAGTCAGAATAGAATCTCAACCATAAAAGATTTTCTACAGAACACTGTTTTCATGCAACATAATAACTATGAGAAAGGAATCAGAAAAGTTGTCCTATATTGGAAACTATTATGTTTTCTCTCTTTTTGGAAATATTAGGTGCACTTCTTTGCCTGCATCCTCTCTCTCCACAAAAATTTACTCAAATTTGGCCTTAAGTCTTTGGAAAACAATTGTGAATAGTTCAATCGACTTCAAAAGTTTATCAAACTTCCTCAAAATTTCATGTGCACTGAACATATTCCACAATCAGTCAGTGCTGATCAGAACTCTTTCCAACTGTTGCAAGTCTTAGGGGAAAAAAATATATATATCTTTCTGATTTCTCTTTATTGCTGCCCAACTATCTCATCAAATACAACATGGTTAGAATACAGTCTTGAAGTCTTTATCCTTTTCTACCTTCCTTTTTCTGTTCTCATATCACTGAACACTGTCAACTTTATTCTAGTAACTTAAACCCAGAATATAACCATCATCTTCAAATCTGGATTTTCTCTAGAGTCTTGCAATTCATTCATACTTAAAATCTTTTAATTCACTTAGAGTAACAACTTACCTTACTCTTATTATTTTAATAGCTAAAGTACAACATAACAAGGATCTTAATATTCTCCATTCCAGTCTACTGAAATACTAACTCATGCCTATCAAAATGCTTTTGCAAGAATAATTCATTTTACTGATGAGTCATTTTCCTCAGGTTAACCCTTTCTATGGTTCCTTAGTAATTTCCCCTACAGCAGTGCATCAAAGAAAAAAAAATACTTTGCTTGTGAAGGTATGCATTATTATACAAAAATATCAGCATGCACTTATTTCAGAGTCAATGCCTATTTAAAAGCTAGTTAGTCCAAAAATTTGTTTCTCCCAATCCGGTTGTCACTTGCAGAAGAAAAATCATAAAGTTTCTAAAATGAGAATCTTCAGTTACCAGAATCCAACTTACAACCCTTTTATCCTGCATATCCCCCCCCCCCCCCCACACACACCCAAAGAAAAAAAACCTAAGGGTTGCTAGTTAATCTGTTCTTGCCATGCTTCCCATTTTACATGCTTAAAAACTTCTCTTATGACCTTAGAAAATCCTGGTTATAGCTCTACAAGAGGTGGTAACATTCCTCTCTTGCTATGCTTTCCTTATCTACTTACCTGCTGTACTTCCACGCTTGCCTTTGTACTGGAATACAGTCCCAACAACCAAGCTTCTCTGTGCACCGAAACAATGCCCTGACTATCCCGCTCTTAGCTAGTCTTTGGATAAATTAACACACAGTGAAAGCAACCTTCTGTTTTAAAAGCCTTCAGTAAACCAACAACATTTTAATGGGATTTGTGAATTCCCAGTCAAAAGGGAGAACACTCGGACACATTTTTCTCTAGAAGAAAAGTCATCTAGAGCAACATGCTTCTTTTTTTGTTTACTTTAAAAGCATCTCAGAGCTGTCACATTCTTAAAAAAAATAAAGAACAAAAAACCCAAAACAAAACTGAAGAATAAAGGCCAGTGAAGCAATCAGAAAGGTTCACTCATCAAATTGACCATGAGCCAGCAATGTCCCCTCATGGCCAAGAAAGCCAATGGTATCCTTGGTTGCATTAGGAAGACTGTTGCCAGCAGGTCGAGGGAGGTGATCCTGCTCCTCTACTCAGCCCTGGGGAGCCCTCATCTCGAGTCCTGTGTCCAGTTCTGGGCTCCCCAGGACAAGAGAGGCATGGAGCTACTGGAGAGAGTCCAGCACAGGGCTACGAAGACGATCAGAGGACTGGAGCATCTGCCCTATGAGGAACGGCTGCGAGAGCTGGGCCTGTTCAACCTGGGGAAGAGAAGACTGAGGGGGGATCTTATCAATGTCTGTAAGTACCTGAAGGGAGGGTGTCAAGGCGATGGGGACAAACTCTTTTCGGTTGTCTCGTGTGACAGGACAAGAGGCAATGGGCAGAAATTGAAGCACAGGAAGTTCTGTCTGACTGTGAGGGGGAATTTCTTCCCTGTGAGAGTGACGGAGCACTGGCCCAGGTTTCCCAGAGAGGTTGTGGAGTCTCCTTCCCTGGAGATCTTCAAGGCCCGCCTGGATGCAACCCTGTCTACCATGCTCTAGGTGACCCTGCTGAGCGGGGAGGTTGGACTAGACAATCTCCAGAGGTCCCTTCCAACCTTACTGATTCTGTGATTCTACGATCTAACATACAAAACGATCAGGTCTAGAAAATCTCATTACTTCCAGCGGAAGCAAACGGAGACTGTGAAGGTAGAACTGTGCTGCTCACATAGATGCTACTGACTCACTGTCAAACGTCATAGTGCTACTCAGATATCATATATTATGCTGCAAATTGCAGCAGTCCACCAACCATTTCACAAATAGCCGTAGCAGGAAGCTCCAGGAACAGGGTCAGATAGAGAGCACTATGGTTTCTCCAAGGTGAGCCACCCCTACTGTGAATTCTAAGATACTGAAAATTATTGCCCTAAAAAGAAATTAAAAAATAAATAAAAAACAAAACACCCCCTTCCCCAAAACACTCCTCTCAAACCTCTGGAACATACATCCTGAGTTTATCCTGCCTAGTTATCTGGAGCTAAACAGACTTATTCTGAGTAAGATTTTACTCCGTATTTCTCCCGTCTTTGATTAGCACTGCTGCAGTGCCTTTTGATTTATTCCACATTATATGGAGACAAGTCTTCCTTTTCTTATTCAACATATAATTGCTGTATTTGCACATGCTGTCTATGTTGAAAACAACAGAAATTTAATGAAGAAAAAGTACTGGTTGTAGTGAATTAGCAATACTGTTAGATTTGTATTTGGAGTTGATTTTTTTTGTTGTGGGTGGAAGGTGATCAATAGGAATACGTAATCAAGCTGTATGTGCTTTTCATCTCCTGAGACTTGTCTTGTAAATGAGATGGAGCATCTCAGAGGATTTATCCTGTGTAGCAAAAACTAAATAGAGTAATTTAAAATTATTGTTTAGATTTTCCCTTAATAAAATCTAAGGAAAATCTACCAAGGTTTGGGAAACAAAATTATACATTCCTTAAAAATGATAAGAGACATCACCGCTTATATTTTGAGATGCTTCTCCCATTATCTTTCAAACAAATAATTTTGTCAAGAACATCATACTACTTAATGTAAATGAATACTGAATATTTAGAAGTATGCATTTTCTCTACCAGTTAATTAGCTAAGCTTCAAAAGCACATGCTAGTTGGGATACTGCACCTTTGCTGAAAGCCAGCCTTCCTGAAGATAGGAATAAGAAGAGTAAGTCCCAAAGGAAATCATTTTTATGATAGAGTCCTAATGTGTCTCAGTAAAGGTGAGGATTGATTGTTATAGCCTATTGTTACTATAATTAGAAGTCAAACACCAATTAGCACTTCCATTAATAAGATTAATCTCTGCAATATCTGCAGCTGAGACTCAGGGCTTGAGTGGAATAATCCAGCGTGAATTTATAGTATAACAGCTATTCTGCACTAAAACTCCCATTTTGAATACTTACATCAAACAAGCAAACAAAAAAGCTCTTAGTTTTTTTTTGAGTTCCTATATACACTGCTGGTCTTACTACATCTTTCTCATTTCTTGCTTTTTATTTTGTTTGAACATGTTCAATCAGGATTTACACCACTGAGGGGATAAGTGAAATGCGGAAGAGAGTCTCCCAGACTCTAGTTCACAGCTGCTTCCTGTGCATGGCAACAAGTCTGAGAAAAAAAAAAGAAAAAAAAACCCCTATTTTTGTTTTCTTTTATCAGTAAATTCAGGCAAGCAGTAATAATAATTTTTTTAAAAAAAGCTTGCAAATACAGATGTACTCTTCTCATGACAGTACAGGACTCCATTGTAAAACTGAACATTATTTATTTACTGCAAAATATAGAGGTTAGAAATAGTCAAATCCAATCTTCCAAACACTATAGTTCAGAGTACAGAACTGAAAAAGGGTGAGGCCAGAAGATTAAAAAAAAAGAAAATCACATGCTCATGTTTGTATTTTTGTAGGTACCAAAAATCATCGTTCTTATGGAGATTCTTTCATTTTATCTAACGTCTTTTACAATAATCCTCTAATAGAATTTGTCCACAGATTAACTATACCAGTTTTAATAAAAAGCTGAAAGCTTGTCCATTAGAGGTAAAAAGGCAGCTTTTATAAAATTTAGCAGCTAACTGGTCAAGGTAACTTGCCTTGCAAGTTATGTTGCAGCACTAACAATACTATTAATCTTAGCTACGCTAAAATTTACTAATGTTTGCCACGGCCGATTAGCCTAGAGGCTTTGGAATGGATTTGTATTTTTCTTTCTTCCTTTTAAAGGGAGACTATCTGGTTTCCTTGAATAGGCCTATTAATTAACCAAACATAGATTTACATACAGGCACTGGCATTTCAGTTGGAAAACATTTAACACATCGCTTAAAAACATATAAACATCTTTAAGACAATCTACAGCATAAAGAATTTGCTGAAAAGCTTTATCGGTGAGCAGAGCAGATGAAGGTACAGGTTATAGTGAAAGATTTCCTCTGCCAGAATAATTGTTATCTGGTCCTAAACTAGAAAGAAACTCTTTGTTGTTGTAATTACCTACTCCAAGTGGAGATGTGACAACAGTCTTATGAGTCAAGAACAGAAGTACCATCTCTCAGCTCTTCAGTCCCATCCACAGGGACAGGACTGAGGTTACATACTAATAATTAGAGCTCTCTGGAAGGCAGAGCCCAAGGTGTACATCGACATGGAGTATTTATGCTGTTTATCATATGCCATTACACTAATTGCACCAAGGCAGAGTGTTACCATTTCACCATTTCAGTTCCCTCTCACCCAGGAAATCCCAGTCCAACAGCAGCCCAGGACAGATGCAGAAGGCAAGTCAACAAATCAATGTCAACTTGTGTAAATCTGTGCAGAATGCAAATCTCAGAAGCACTCTAATAGTATCATCTCTGCACCTTCGACTAAACTAGTCCTTATCTATCTTTACAGTCTGAAGGATTCATGGAGACAGCCTAATTGTCTTTCACATGTATACAGCAATTAAAGATTGGTCTAAAAAGCATATCATCACCTCTGTAACGCTATGGCGTAGGTTTTGGTGAAAGAACAGGTAGAGCTGCAGGTGGCTAGTTGTCAGCTACGAGGAATGGAAGATTCCTAACATCCCCACCAATACACAACGACTTTTGGTGGAATACCTCCAAGAGGGACAAGAGCTTTAAACTTTTGTACTTATAGCAGGCCTTCAACAGCTCATACTACTAATTTTCAAAATAGGGGGAAGTAAAGTTTTTTCAACTCTCAGTAAGCAACCTTAAGGACTCCTAACAGGCTAGGTTCTAACAACGTCACTATGGCTTCTTGGTTTTAAGTACATGAACTACAGCATTAAACAGAGTGTGAGGCTAAAAGCAGGGGAAGGGGAGTTCACTCATGCGTTTTAACCACATTTTGGTTATTGGCACCTTGGAGAAAAGACTATTTCCTGGAAAGAACTAACCTTCATGAAGGGAACTAGGTGGAGTCTGACCTCATAGCTGACCCTGCTTTGAGCAGAAGCCTGGCCTACACAGCTCCATGAAAACCCTTCCAACTTCAATTATCCCATGAACCTAGAGGTATTATCAGCAGTATATGGTTTAGCCTGGAGAGAAGATCTAGAGGCATTATCTGAAGATGACGTAAATCGGAAGGTGACTCTTCGGAATCAAAGAGAACGAAAGTGAGCAAAAGCAAGGCTCTGTTCTCATATATAGCAAACAAAAGCTGTAAGCAAACATGATGGGATCACAAAGGGACAGAGCTGTATGTCCTTCATTCATTCTGTCCCAGCATCCTCAGAATGACATCTAACCTATCCTGAATTCCCTGGAGTTGGAGCAACAGCTAGAGAAAAAACAACTAAGACATGAACGAAGCCTCTGTTTAAGATCTGGTATTTCCTGATGACCTTCAAGCTGCAAATCAGTGCACCTTTAGAATTCAGCTGGAGAGAACTAAATGACTTTGACATATCCATGATGGCAAAGACAATATGACATCAGACTGTGTAACCAGAGAGGGCTCCAAGAAAAGCATTCCAAGCCAAGACAGTTAGTAAGAATCTCTACTGGAACATTGTGAGTTAAGGACCCATCCTCCTACCAAGGAGATGGCATCTGTAGCCTCAGGTGGCTCAGATACCTAGGCATTCCCACTGCCAATGGGCTTTTCTTGAAAGCAGCATCAGCACCATTTTCAAAATCAATGCTGAAACCACTAGGGAACAGGAATATATCTTTATGACCACTGCCTCCATGGCACATAACAGTTCTTTCAAACAGTGGAGTGATTCAGAGACAAGTTTATGCAGTGAGGAGTCTCTTCTTGCAAGAATACATGTTCCTCTTGTGAGAGACGAATTCCTGGAGCTTTAAAGGCCAGCTGCATAATTCTGAGGAAGAACAGGGAAGAGTAAAGTCTAGCATTGAGGTCATCCATCCATCAGTCTGAAGTAAAGTCCATTTACTTGTCTTTAGCGTGGATCTGAAATGGTACTTTCTATACTCTGCACATGCGCACACACACGGACGCACCGAGTCTGAGAGAATGAAAAGGCTTTCGCTTTTTATGAACGACCCGTAGGAGCTAGAGTGCGAATACACAGGCAGATTTGACTGAAGAAAATGATTTACTTTTTAAAAATCTCTAATAAGTATCTAAAGGGTCAATGTTAGCGGATACTTTTGAAATTGGCACTAGTGGTAAAAAAGAGGGAAATCACGAGGGAGGGAAGAAAAGTAGCTTGCTGTATTAAAGCTAAGGATACTGAGCTTGAGACATGGTGTAAGTTTATTCTTTATCATCACTTACTACATTTTAAGCTGCAATATAGAGGAATATATGTGAGGAATTTATTAGTCAGAACCAAGGAGATTCCTCAACTTTCAGCCAGTAGTGAACAGTAATGCAGACAGGAACAGCAAAAGAAATCCCTCTAGGTCTTTAGTGAGCAGACCCAACCCAGTCTTTGCATCCTCAGCTATGAATCAGGCTTCAGGCTTCAGGTCAAGCCATTAGTTTTCAGAAACCATATAGCTGAGGAGCCTCAATTAAAAAAAAAAAATCACTTCTAGTGGCAGAGTAAAGGAACAGCAAAGCTGCATACTTGACTATCCAAATGAGTTTTGCTCTTAAAGAAGGCAATGGAGAAAGCGTCAGACTGGCAAAATCACAAGATAAAAAATTGATCTCAAAGCTCTTATGGAGCTCTAGACTCCAGTGTAACATCTAAGGTGTCCTCTGATACTGTAAGCTTTTAGCATGATAAACTATAATTATTCAGATTCAGCATAAACCCAAATGTGAGTTCTGCTCTCTTCAGCAGAGAATACATAGCAGTTCCAAGGGAGTACAGGGTGCACGCTTTGGTTGAGTAAGGCGATGACATCAACCTTTACATGATACTGCTGACATGCTCTCGTGAGCACTGTACTTCATCACTACATTTGCCATGGTTCTGCAGCCAAGGAAATAGTTTCCTGAAGTGTAGGACACTGGCAGAAAGTTCCAATTTTAGGAAACTTGTTCAGCAGCTGTAACAGGGCTGTTTATCTTGCTTCTATTTCTCGTCTTCAGGGATCACTGGTGCTGAGCTGGAAGTAAAGCCAGGTTCTTGTCCCTGCCAATAGGAACAGAGTCAGGTTTCTGGCAACCTGACAGGGAGATGGCAGTATAGAGTAAAGCTCACCAAGCAAACCTCTGTGACACCTCCTTAGCTTTGGCATGACTAAATAAAATAGCATTTACTAACCTTGCATACAAAGCCCCCATGCCCCTGCTTAATGTGGGCAAATCATGTCTTCTGCAAAGTATAAGGTGCTACAGCTGAAGGCAATGCTGGCCACAGGCAGCATCATATTGCTACAACAGCCCTGTTCCTATAACTACCTAAACTGTAATCTCCATTACTCTGGCAAGAATCCCTTCTCCAGTAGCAGGCTCCATTTGCTCCATTGTGTTCCAGTAATGAACGAATGTGCTAGAAAATCTATTTTTATACATCTGGCTCAATTGCCCAAAGCACTGACACAACCAGAGAACAGGAGAAAAAAATGTGAAGTTTTGGACTATTCCAAATTCATCTCTCAGTGGCTTTCTATTTTAATTACGATCATTGTACTGATTGTTTATACTTTGATTCAAGAATATGAAATGAGAAAGAAAAGGTTATGCAAAACATGCCTCATTCCAAGATGAATCAAGTCCATCACACTTTTTTTCCCCTGAGTTAAATAATTATGGCACTACTGCTTCTCTCCTGCATCTTCCTGTTCACAGATTATACTTTTACTGCAGTAGCAGATACAACGGACTGATGTAAACTGTCTATCCACCGTGGCACTGAAGATTTAAAGAGAGCACAGGAGCTAATTCCAACACAAACACTGGGAAAAGAAAGACTGGGCTGGTGTAATCACTGACAAGTATTGGAACAACTTTGCTCATGCTAGAATTTCAGGAACACCATTAATGAATCACTACTAACTACTCTAAGAGCAAGTGAGCCATATCCAATAGCTAACAGTCCACAATATAATGTTCACAGCACATAAGTATCAGGTAATGAAGATGCTCATTACAGTGCCAGAAATAATATTTCCAGCAAAATATTATATATAAAGATGAAGTAATTATATGGCATGGCAACAAAAAGGACTGTATAGTTTTCAGTTGAACTGAAAATCTCTAAGAATCTATTTCCAAAAAAAACTTTCCAAAGCTGGAGAAGCGTATGAAGAATAAAGGAGTAAGTGCATTTCTTCAGATCACTGAGGGATATACTATGCCTTTGATATACATCTCTAATATATACACCATATATAATTACACTGTAACTAAGATAGTGGACAAAAATGCACTAATGAAAAATGTCTTTTTGTTCCTATCTGGGAGAAGACAGTTTGTAAAACATTATTTGTAATACATAAAAAAAAAAAAAAATCACAAAGGCCTTGTAAGATCACAGTTTTAGAATCTGCCTGATCTCTTAGTTTTATACAGTAATTAAAGTTAGAAACAAGACCCATTGTGTATTTGGAAAAGCACACAGTCACAAACTCATTAAAATAGAAAGTAGCCCAAAAATCTAAGGCAAATCCTGCTGTGACTTCAGTAGAGGGCAAGAACTGGCTCACTAGAGCCCAAAACAGTACAATGCACCAGCACTTTACTAGATGCCCAGTTTGCCCACATTTACATCAAGCTTTAAAGTTTCACTGAAAATTTATTTGAATTAACAGCTCCATTGTTACCACTTTCATAGAGAGTACTCAACCTTAAATATTCTGTGGGAGAGTGTTCAAAACTTTCTGGAGTGCTTTGGTAACTAACATAAATATTACAATGGTTATTAACTTGTGCTTAAACAGGATTTTCAGCTGGTTTAACTTGCATAGCTCCAGTGATGTCCATTTATACTAACTAGCTCATTATTAATTCAAGGTTTTAATTTCTCCTAATAAATATTTCCACTAGTCACTTTTCTAATGGAAATTTTAAGTGCTCAAAAGTTATCCCCATGCTCAGAGTGATCATACTCAAAAACTTAGTTACCAAAAATAATGCTTTTCCTCCCCCTTTATAGGGCACATTTAAGATGATCTTTTTATAATTTACAAAACAAACTACAACACCTCCTGTACTATAATTAACTAACTAGAATTACAGTTTCATACAGCATCATTTGCATATAAATATAAAAATTTTACAATCCTACAGGGACATTAAGGACAAAACCAAACAAGAATGGAATTAAACAGCTAAAGAACAACACAAAAGTTCATAATAAACCTTTATTTTATGTTTGTCTTCCTTCTTACTTACCGTCATTTCTGTCCTTCCCAATTCATGTACATTTTCTTTCTCTCTCTTCATTCACTCTGCCTTATTCCCTCTGCATTCCCTCCCCTCCATACACCTTAAGATATATTATATGTAAAAAAAAGACTTTATTTATTTTGGTCTTTTCAATTTTACAATGCTACCTCTGTACTCCTACAATAGATCAGGATACAAAACAGGCCACTAACTCTGTGCATCTTCATTTAATATATCACAGTGATCAAAAACAATTAACTGAAAATGCAGTAACAGTCCAATCCCTCAACCAGCAACAATCAACTTTTCAAAACGATTTCAAAAATTGAGATTTTACAATTTTTAAACTAGATTACATTAGCATACTTATTATTTCAGTGGGACAGTTAATTGTCAAATATACAAAAGAGCAATCACTACTTTTTGATTACTATTGTTAAAAGCATTAAGTATTTTTACCTTAAATACCTAAAAACAAAACAAACAAGCAGAAAAAAATAAATTTAGACTAGATGAAGCTAAACTATCCCAGAGAGAACCTGAGAAAACTTAATGGTAGGTTCAGCAATTCTGCTGAGAGACCTGAGAGGTAAAAGCTTTAGTCTACATTGCTGCTTTAGAAAAATATTCTTTAAGGAGACTACAGCAAAAATTGTACGCTCAGTGAAACTAACTGGCATTCCATGAGACTGGCAACGTGACTCTGATATTTTTAGCAAATAGTGTACCTGAGTAATTTAAAACAAAAATACTTAATTAAAAAAAGAATCTCTAGCATCCTTATCTTTTTGATTCTGAGTACCTCTTTTAGATTCTGAGTACCTTTCTACAAAAACTTTCAAATAACTATCTTTACTCAAATGTTTTTATTTTGGTTGTGCCCAGAAACCCAATTAAAATTTGGACATGGTTATTTTAAGAGCTAAACAAAGAGCAGAAAAGGGTTTTCACTGCGGAAAATTTATAATAATCCTGAAGGACAAAGCCAGAATAATTAGAGCAATCTTTTCACACATATATTCACATCCTTGCTATTTTGGTTGGTTTTTAACTTTTATAATTACGTAAGTACAGATTTTCCTTAGAAGCTATACAGGTGACTTTATGGCAATTTCAGATCACCTTAAAGTTGCTTAACAAATTTAACTTGGTGTATATGGGTACTGGGTCCCATCTTGTTCGACTTATTTGTCAGTGACCTGGATGAGGGGACAGGGTGCCTCCTCAGCAAGTTTGCTGATGATCCCAAGCTAGGAGGAGTGGCTGACACACCAGAGGGCTGTGCTGCCCTTCAGAGAGACCTGGACAGGCTGGAGAGTTGGGCGGAGAGGAACCTCCTGAGGTTCAACAAGGGCAAGTGCAGGGTCCTGCACCTAGGGAAAAACAACCCTAGGCACCAGTACAAGCTGGGGCTGACCTTCTGGAGAGCAGCTGTGCAGAGAAGGACCTGGGAGTGCTGGTGGATGACAAGTTGACCATGAGCCAGCAATGTCCCCTTGTGGCCAAGAAGGCCAATGGTCTCCTGGGGTGCATTAGGAAGACTGTTGCCAGCAGGTCGAGGGAGGTGATCCTGCTCCTCTACTCAGCCCTGGGGAGGCCTCATCTGGAGGACTGTGTCCAGTTCTGGCCTTCCCAGGACAAGAGAGACATGGAGCTACTGGAGAGAGACCAGCAGACGATCTGAGGACTGGAGCACCTGCCCTATGAGGAACGGCTGCGAGAGCTGGGCCTCTTCAGCCTGGGGAAGAGAAGACTGATAAGATCCCCCCTCAATGTGTACAAGCACCTGAAGGGAAGGTGTCAAGGCGATGGGGACAAACTCTTTTCGGTTGTCTCGTGTGACAGGACAAGAGCCAGTGGGCAGAAATTGAAGCACAGGAAGTTCCGCCTGAGCGTGAGGGGGAATTTCTTCCCCGTGAGAGTGATGGAGCACTGGCACAGGTTTCCCAGAGAGGTTGTGGAGTCTCCTTCTCTAGAAATCTTCAAGGGCCGCCTGGATGCACCTATACTCTAGGTGACCCTGCTGAGCGGGGAGGTTGGACTAGATGATCTCCAGAGGTCCCTTCCAACCTTACTGACTCTATGATTCTATATCTCTAAAGGAAATCGCTACATACCTGGAATAAATCCCACTGACCATGTTGTGCTGGAAAGAAAGTTCTGCTGTGCTGGGCCCTGCAGCTTTGGAAATCAGCAATATGACCAAACCTCGCATCTGTAAGTTATTCCGGCTATCGTAGACAAACCCCCTGCAAAAAGCAAAGAAAAAAGGCAAGTTTTTAACAATTCATTTTCACTGGTAATATAGAAATGGAATAGAAATACTTAGACCTCAGTGTGCCATCATTTCATTAAGTCTCTAATATTCACGTCTCCATGGAAATAAACTGGAGTTACTAATCATGATCTTTTGTCATCCTTTGCCCATAACTTATAATGAAACATTACTACTACAGTTGAAAATGAGTATTCAGGATTAAATCTTGTTTATTTCCAATGAGTAGCCTACATCCTGCATTTCTGTCAAGATGTCATGAAAGGAGTATTTCAGAATAATTCAATGTGATACATTGTAACGGAAACGTAAGAGACTTCAGTTCATTATTTGACAAACGAATAAGCCAGAAGAACTTGTATACCTCAAGAAAAGAAAAGGAGTAAAAGTACAAGCAAAATCTATAATCTGAAATGCAAGCATTTAGATTTCAGAGTAGTTATCAGACTGCACAATAAGAATAATGTGTCTAAGGATATTAGAAACAGAATATGCAAAAACTGATAAAAAAGGATATAAGAATTTAAATGAAGTAAAGACAGGCTAACAGTTTGTTTTAAAGAAATGAACCGTTTTAAATGCTGTATCTTTAAATTTGGAGTCAGAAACCCTCTTCCAAAATCATTTTTGTCAAAAGATATTCTGAACGACCATTAAGATGTACCATCTCAGAAATTAACTTATTTCAAAGCAAGTTTTGTTTTCCTTTTGGACTGCAGAGTCTCAAATTTCATCCTTTCTGTCCTTGTCAAAGTCACCTTCTACTTCTCATAATCATTAATCAGGCCAAATAAATATTCAGATGAAAGGATAATATAGTCCAGATACTATTAAATTTGTAAACTAATTTCCAATAAATAAATTAGAGCCCATTTCTCTGATATTATCCAAACATTTGCTAAACAAATCATAAACGCTACACCACAGAGTACTAAGCATTTTAACCCATTTTATTTTATAACCTTTTTATTTTTCAGTGATTAGTAAGAAACAGAACTTTCTTTAAAACAGCTGAATGAAAATTGAAGTTGTCTTAGTAATATGTTTGAATAAAGAAAACAATGGATGCAACTTGAAGTTTAGTTTGCATTTTTGTTCATTACATGTACACACATCACAATGCAGATATGTCTTCAATATGCTATTTCATTGTCACAGACTTAAATATTAAAAATAAAGAAAAAGGCATCATTTAAATAGCATCCTTCCACGTGAAAGTTCTTGTGCTACTGCAAATAAAACCTTGACTCCTTTTGCTGAGTCTTTACAACTGTTTCTACGGTGCTGGAGAAATGGACTAATGGAGATGTCTCAAAAAGCTCTCCATGGAGAAAAGACTATCTATGTAGGTAGCTGGTGCTGAGCAGCTACTGAACTTGAAATTCGCACCTGCACTTATTTCAGGCTCATACTTTCTCTTCAAAGCAGCCCTGAGCTCCTGGAGGCTGTCTGAACGCAGCTGCACCCTAGACACAGTGGTCACTGGTGACTGGCACGTGAGGAGGGTGGCATGACACTCCACCACAACCCACACCAGTTTTAGCTCCGGTAGGGCCCAATCAGCCAAATGAAGTCACAGTTTTTTGCTCTTGCCTTGCTTATCTGTCCACACCCCATTTATTCTTTAGCCGCAGGCTCACCGGGCGGCTCAGGAGAGGCATGCTGCACCTCCAGCCTGGCTGGCTCTACACCACCACACTTGTAGTAACCCGAGAGCTGTGGTGTTAAGAGAAGATGTTGTCAACTTCTGCTATATTTCCAAAAAAGAGTGCAGATTTTGTTTAAAGGACCACATAGATACCAAACATTTTAAGTTAAACCTGAAATTTAGCCTGAAGCAGCACTAGCCACCAGTCTTAATCTGCAATAATGTGATTAAATGTTAATCTCTCTTAACAGAGCACTACAGCAAAAATAGAAAATAATGAATTACCTTTGCCAGCTATCTTAAAATCAATCAATCAAAATGATTCTGGAAATTATGAGAATATAGATAACTAATACTTCAGTGAAAGACATTCAGCAAGGACTTCAGCTCCTAGCCTCATGAGGCTCAAATGTAGCATCCTGAGAAGAAACCACATCACAAGCCTCAGCTCTTCTTCCATCCTCAAAGACCCTTTAAAAAAAAACTGAATAAACCCAGCACACCAGTGAAAGTAAGACACTACAAGACTTTCCTACAAGTGCACAACAATTTCTTGTAGATCGGTTGTGCAGGATTTCCCAGCCGTTCAAAAGGAGGAAAGCTTGCATGGTTTAGGAACTGCTCCTGAGAAGGGACACTGCTGTGCTGCAACGCACAGCTTCGTTCTGCTTACCAGGTACACATAGGGAGGGATTTTAAAGACAGGGAAAGCTACTCGCCTTTGGCATTCTGTAAATTTATAACTTAAAAATCTTCATTCTAACTGCACAAATAAATAACTTTCTTACAATATTGCAATGTGCAGATAACATAAAACAGCCATGGCAGTTAACCATTCACAATTCCATAGATTTCCAAAGTTAGAGCCACAATGAATGTGAAACTATTCCCCAAAACCAGGAAATAGGTATCTGAAATATTATATACCATATAATATCCTGTATATAAAATTCCTGACTGTTTGTCCTCTGCCTTGAGCTTTAGATGTCCACATTACTCATAACACACAAGTTATGCAGGTGATGCAACTAAATGCAAATATAATCTTATTTCCTCAGTGCTATCCACAATTCCATCATTTTAAAAGAAAAGTTTTTTTTAGGAAAAAGTTAACGGTACTCTCTTTTTCCATGTGTGTGTGCTGGTAAAACCAGAGTGCTTTACTACATGCAGGATTCCATCAGACATGAATAATTTTTTTTTTTAAATGCATAACAAACTGTGGTGATATTTTATAAAAATCAGAATATTTTGTTTTTTAATGTCCAGCACTCAACAGCTTGCCAAGGCATATGATTTTACAGAAAATAAGAGAAAGCTACCCACTAGAGGATTATAAAGCACTGGCTGTCAAATGAGCCATGGCCTGGATAGGTATTACTACAAACAAACCACTACAGTGCTTTTGCCTGATTCAAACCAGGGGACAGAGATTATTATTAAAGAAAAGTTGCTGTGCAAATACATAAGCATAGTTATAGGCAATAACAAAACAGCTGTTTCAGAGCAGTTCAGGGGCTTGCAACACTGTTAGCAAGATTGCCTTGTTAGCAGAGAATTATCAGTGGGAAGTGCAGAGAGATGAGGTGGGGGAAGGACAAGGACTTACATGTGTAAAAATAAGGAACAAGATGCCTGTTGTTTCAACACCTTAATTTGTTCATATAACCTATATGTTGCATATAGCTTACATGTAAATTTAGTCAGGAGTTTCTATATAGTTCTATCACCAAACCAATACTCAAAGTCTAATTCTGCTCAGGAACATCACTGAAGTTGTGTTACCGGCATATAACATACCCACACTAAAGCAAACCGTGCTCGACTTGAAACGAGTAACGCCTACGGTGATCATCCTTTAGACACCAGAAACTACTGCAGCTACTTGACATGGCTTCAGGGGTCACATTCACATTCTGAATTAGGCTCCCAAGAGAGATTCTGCACAAGTAACAGCTCCACAAAAGTCTTCCAGATGGTGCAATTAGTCTTGATGGGTATGTGGCAGAAGACAGGTGCCTCTAGGGAGAAAAGCGAACCGAGAGCAACCCCAGTGGTATTGTGCACACAAAAAAATACCCGCATCACGGTGAGACTCGGAAAACCTCTGCTGCACACCACGAGCGCGTGATCTGAAAAGACACATCAGCGTAATTTTGTTTGCTCTATCTTGAAAATTTCATACTTTATCCTCGAGGAAACACGTATGTAAAAAAGGTAAGGGAGCCGAATGCACTACAGCAACCCAGTCTTGCAAAACATTAAGAATTTGGTGAAAAAGCATCTATTCTAGCTATTACCCATGCGACGAAACAGCCTGTTTGAAAACCGGCAGATTCACAGCTTTAAACACCAAACATCGTCTGCAAAAACAAACGAACGGAGAGGTTAACCTTGCAGCACCGGGGAGAGGAGCCCAGCTCCGAGACACGCGCCGCGCAGCCGCAGCAGGCTCGCGCCACCCGCTCAGGCGCTGTCGCCCTGAACGTTTTGCGCCGGCACGCAGAGCCGCCGCGGCAGGCTGCGCAGGTCAGAGATGAACCTCCGGTAACCGCCAGCGATGGCTGAACTCCACCGGCGACGCCGACTGGTACCCGCGACGCCCCACGGCACCTACCGCAAGCGCCGCTCCGCTTACTGAGCGATCGTGATCGCGGACCGCAGAGATTTTCAACTATTGGCGGCAGAGCAGATCATGAGGCGAAAGAGAGCTCACGCTCGCACCGCCTTTTTCATTAAATCCTGTGAAATTAAACAAAGGCAAAGAAACGCAGCAAATACAACAGCTGCTGTAGGGAGGCGAGCGGACACGGACAAAACAGAACGGTACCAAACAGCAGAAAAAAACGTGGGCAACCGTAAAATAAACCTATTAAACAGAGTACAGCTACGTGAAGCAACGCTAGTTCAAATTCAGCTAGTGAAAACGCAGAACAGATCTCCAGCCAAAACGAAAGCGGTAAGCTCTACCCACCGGCCCGCCGCATAGGGGGCAAAGGGAAAAATCACCGGGCTTCCGGGCTCCCCCGGGGACGGGGCAGCGCCGGCCCTCCTCGCCGCGGATCCGGCCGGGCGGCTGCGTGCCTTGGGTGTCGCCAAGGCTTGGCCTCCCTCCACAGGGGACGGCGAGGGAGACGGGGATGAGGCCCTGCGTGCACCTCAGCCACTGCCCTCCCGGCCCCCGGCCGGAGGAGGGAGGAAGAAAAAACAAACAAACAAAAACACTAGGAAGAAGATAAGAGTCACCTGCTCTGCCAGCTTTAATAAAAAGCAGCTGGGAAAAAGTCTGTACGACCCCGCAACCAAAAATCAATTACACTGAGTGAGAAAATTTATAAGCCTAGAATCATGTCAATGAAAACACTGGCTAGTTTTTGGCTGAAATAAAAACTGTTAAGGAAAAAACAAAAAAACAAAAAACAAAAACACCCCTCACACCCAGCTCTATTCAAACTGACAATCCCAGATGTGGTAACGTAAACACAATTTTAAATCTATTACATCCAGGGAGAGTAACATCTCTTTTGCTCAGTAGTCAGACAGGTTAACAGGATATAGTTATGGTTGCAGGTCCAGGGTACATTAAAAAAAATCGCCCAAAATTCATTACAATCAACATTTTTAAACCCAGCACCAGAGGTAAGCCAGCGAGCTATTCCGCAAGCCTGTCAGCTCTGTTAATGGAAATGCAGGAGTGCTACTAGCCTCCAGCCTTTTAGCCAATTTGCTTTATTAATGACTTGCCAGAAGTAAATAAGAGAAACTCTCCAACATACCCATTTTTTTAAATAGATGTTAAACCATTGCATTATATACACACCTCATGATTCACAATCAGACCATACGATCACATTCAAGTATGCGTACATGTAAATAGTCAGAGCATTCAGTTACATATTTGGTATATGCTAAAGGCAGCCTACAGTCACTTATTATCTCCTGCTATTGAAGTTTCAAGGCTGTATTAAATCCCTCTCTATACAGCTATCCCTACTTTTGTACTGGATATCTTCAAAATCTATTAAAAGTACGAATACTGGTCTGTTGTGATGGCAAAACCCAGATCTATAAAAGGGATTGGCCCTGCTGTGTCAAGTGTTTTGAACAAAGTTGAGCAGGGGAGAGAAGATGAATTTGTATTATAAGGAGAGAAGGGAATTTAAGAATGGGATTCCAAATAATCACCCAGCCATTGGAAATGATCCAAAGAAGGACAACTCTGAAGCCCACAAGCTGCCTGGACTTCAACGCATACTGGAGGCTGCAGAAAATTACCTGTGACTTTCAGACACTTACTCCTGGCTTGGGCACCTAAACCTCTCTTTGTGTACAGAAATCAAGTTTTGAGTTCAGAGCAGGTGTGGGGTTTTTTTTTTTTTTTTTTTTTTTGGTTGGTTGGTCAGTTTTTAAACATGAAAAGAGGTTGCGATGGTGTTGAGGCTCCTTTTTTAATGTAGCAATCTAGCAATTAAAATATCTACCCAGTTAGATACAACTGGCATCCTGGATCAGGTCAGGCTCAGGGGAACTGAAATTCACACCTCTCACTTTGCACGAAGGTGTTTTTCCTCGCGAGGCAGACAGCAGGTTGCAAGAGATGCCTTTCTAAGCAGCATTCCCATTCAGCCTGTCGCTGCACAAAAAGAAACACAGGATTTCAAAGACAAAGAACGTGAAGGACATAAAAGGCACAATGTAATATAAAGCCACAAAGAACTTAAGGTATGAACGTGAAGACAGAACGCAAACAGAGTGTTTGCGATGGCACAATGTTGTTAGAGATGCCCGTGTCTGTAGCGGCTCTTCATCCAAAGCAGAAATACAGCAATTCAGAAGCAGCGTAACCTCTTCACTTGTTATGTAACGCAACTTCTGAGCAACTCTGACCACCACAAGATGCGATGCTTGGACGGTGAGGACTATACCAAAAAGGTAATTCGCTTATGCGCAAGAGGCATAGTTCTAGTAAGAAACCTGCCTGAAGACTCCAGGCTCTTGTCTCTACCTCTACGGCTACATACTTTGTGCTAAGGAGTCACTGAGTAAGTTACACAAGCAAATGTTTTATTTGTGTGTTTCAACCTGGCTAGCAGCCTTCAGAATACTTCACGAATCACTAACAAGACTGAAAAATGCTCAGTTCAGCCAAAATGGTAGCATTTTTCAGGATGCAGTCAAAGAGCTCTCAGACACCTAGTCTGTTGGGGACAGCAACCAAAGATGACTCAGCCTATACTTAAAACACAGCTTGTAGGAAATCTGCATATTTAAGCATCCTAGGTTCTGGCTCTATCTGGAATCCACGGAAGGTATGTTTTAAAAATTTTTAGTGTTCTTCACAAACTGAGTAGAAACAGAGCAATTGCTACCTCAGCTGCTTCCTCTTGGAAGAACGTTGCAAATTCTAGAAGAGATTCAAAAATCCAGATTTTTTTTTTAAAAAAAAAAACATAAAAAACAAAAAAACCCACAGAACTTAAAACCAGATCATAAGCAACTCATGAAATTTAACAAGGATAAATGCCAAGTCCTGCACTTGGCATGACTAACCTTCTGTGGACTGACTGGCTCTGCTGAAAAGGTCCCAGGCATCCCAATGGACAGCAGACCCTGGCAGCAAGGAAGATAAACTGCGTGTGTGGCTGCATCAACAGAAACACAGCCAGTAGACTAAGGAAGGTGATTATTCACCTTTATTCAGCACTTATTAGACCACATCTGTAATACTGCATCCAGTACAAAAGAAATCTTGATAAACTGGAATGAGTTCAGCAGAGGGCCTGCCAGATAGTCAGGGCTGGAGCAATGGCCCCTTGAGGAAAGGCTGATTGACCTAAGGAGCTTGCTCAGTTTGGAGAAGGCTTCAGGACATGCAGTAGCAGCCTTCCAGTACCTATGAGAGGGTTGCTATGGCAGAGCCAGGCTCTTCACTGCAATGTATGGCAGGAGGATGAGAGACAACTATGAACTGAAACAGGGAAGGGGGGAAAAAAAAATCACCATGGGGATAAGTATACATTGGAACAAGGTATCCAAAGAGGTTTTGGAAGCTCCATTCTGGAAGGTTTGCAAGACCAGGCTGGACAAAACCCTAAACAATCTAGTCTGAATTCAGCTTTGACTGTGCTTTGAGTAGGATATTGGACTGGAAACCACCTGAATGAGATGTTATTCTCTTCCACAGTAACAACAAACAGCTGCTCAGTTTTCACAGGATTTTGCTGAAAAGAAAAAACATTTCTTAATTAAAAGCAAAACAATCCATGTCGAGTTCCATCACTGCATTGCTTATTAAATGCAACCTTCACGGAGACTGTGTGTTTCAAAAGCTACGCTTAGAATGGCAGAAGAGCACAGAACTGGGAGAAGCAAGTTACATCATTCTCAAAACAAATTTATCATGAGGAAAAAAAAATCTTAAAATCTAAAATTTTGAAGGATTTCTAGGAAAAGTCAAGAGTACCCTTCAAAATCAGAAGAGACTGGACTCCTCTCTTCTGGAGCTGGTTCTTCAGGTTTTTCCAACCACCTTTCAACTATGAGATCAAAAAAAAAAAAAAAAAAAAAAAAAGTGTGGAAGAGATTTTAGAAAATTGAATGGGGTCATACAGACCAAGCTTAAGAAACTATGGAGATTTGAGCAGATACAAAACAAATACTGATGCTTGGCCTTAGTAGTTTATGATATCTTAGTATTTATAGCTTCTAGAAACTCATACAGCCTTAGAATTACTGAAAGAAAAATGTTTTTCCTGGAGCCTGTAGAATCCCACTGAGACATCCATATCAGTCTACCATTCATTACTACTAGATTTATTGTTTCCTAAACACAGGGTTATTTGAATCATTAACATGAAGAGCAAGTGCTCTTCATATTTGCATGCCACTTTACAGAGCTTCTAACGTACTTATTTTCTTTATGAGAGGTCATCCCCTAGGATGAGAAATCAGAAGAGCTGCCTTTAAAAACAAAATTTCTAAACAAAACAAAAACAAACAAAAAAACTTCTAAAGCCCAATTTTCTGCAAAATTTATGAGCAACCAAGGACCAAGGGGAAAGACTTTTGCTCGGCAGGAGAAAGAGGACAACTAATTTTTTCACCTGGATGAAAAAATACAGCAACAGATTAACTAAAGTTTCAGCAGAGTTAGTTTTCGGTTGTAGAGTCATTTAGGATCTAAAGACAGCCTATTACAGATGCTGAAAAAAAAGTCAAAAAAAAATAACTGTAGCTACAATCAGATATGATCTCAAAGCTTAATTATTCAGAAAAAATGCAAATGAATTTTGGCTCTAGCTAGATTTTGTAGCTTTCTCCCCATGTACAGCTGGCAGATAACATATATGCAAGTTGAAATGTAAGAACTAGTTTTGTGTTATGCATTTTTAATACACTTACTAAAAACAAGCAAACAAAAAAAAACTTAGGGACATCAATTTTTTTTTATAAGCCATCACTAGCCCAGAAATAAGAATGTGTGTGGTGTTCTTTTTGTTTGTTTTCTAAAAAGAACATCACCGTCCCTACCCCAGATCTGATGAGTGGTGGAGGGCATAGCAGAAAGGACTACCTATAAGGATGACACTAATGACACCACATAGGAAAAAAAAATTAATCAACTACCATTTTCTGCTGTTTTTCCTGGTTAGCGTTTGACTTGATCTTGGAATACGATGTGGACAGCAGGCTGGCAATAGTCTAACACCAAAAAAATGCAGTTAGTGTCTGAGTGCAATTACTCCGAGCAGCAGTAGCTTGCCGGTCTGGCATCCTTATTTTTCTAACCACAAATACTTAGACAGAAGACTAATTTTTTGTGTGTCTGATTTTTCCATCAATATTTACTTCATTTAAGCTATGTGGGAGGTCTAGCACCCCACTGTCAACCAATATCAACAAGTCTATTCAAGCACAAGTCTAACCTTTTGAAAACAGGCTTTCTAGGATGCAGGAATAAGCAGTAAAAGGAATAGCAATATTCAAGAAGAGTTCTGTGAATGACAGAAGTATGATTAGCTTCACAAGGCTAATGAATTCAGACACCTCTAGAAGTCCAGTGTCACTTGAGCAAAATTGTAATTGTAAAGCCTGTCATAAAAATGTATTTTGCATTAAATAAACTCTACCAGGGGAAATGCAAAATGAAATAGGTCAACTCCTGGCCATTATCTCATGATAAAAATGCTCACAGCATGTTTTACAAATGGATGAAACATAAAAGGCAAAAATGTTATGATGTGCATTGTCATTACAGAATGATCTAAAAAGTTCATTTAACCTTCCCTACTCAACAATATTGCTATATAACAACTTAACTAATATTCAGCATTATTTGGATAAATTATAAATATTTATTCTCTTAGAGCATTGAAGGCTCTTTACTATCAGTGAAAAACACAGAGGTTCAAAGTTGAGTACCTTAGTGAATCGTTTTCAGTTAACGCAAGTCGCTTAGTCCACATACACACTAAGAATCCCGTAAATACAAATCTTTCTTTTAAATACCATGGCTGACAACCAATCCATGCCCCTTGTCTAACTGCAGCACCTCTTCTAAAAATTCTACATTTGTCAGTGTCTACTGAAGTTACCTGGTTATATACAGTAGAAGCCTTTCATACACTGCTGCATTTCTGCACCAGTCTTAAAACACAGTGGGGAACCAGGACAGAAGCAAGGCAGCAAAAGGCAGCTCCACAGTCACAAACGGGAAGGAGCAGAAATATTCTGAGATCCTATGACAAATGTAGATACTTCCAAACACTACATACTATTGGCTTTTCAAAGGTTCATTTTATGTTTAAAAAAAGAGTTTTAAGCCAACTGCCAACAATACAGACAAACCTATACCATCATCACACTTACTAGTATTATCTTCATTTGATGTTTTTCTTTAGATCATTAATTTGAGACGGTCTCTTCACAGCAAGACCCAGTCGGCTGGCTATGTTAACAGAGATGCATCTGTTCTTTTACTCAGGTAAGAAATACTTCCTATTTTTGACCTCCATCCAAATCCTGTCCTTTCCACTCCACTGTGTCAATATCACAATCAGGCTAGTTTGAAAAGAAAAACCTCCTTTTACAAAGATAAACACAAAACACAGCAACTATCCACCCTCTTTTCCTGGATTAGTGCTAAGCATCAAATAAGCTCATTAAGTTTTGAATGGCATATTTTAAATTTATGAAGTTATGAAACAAGATACAGCAAAAAATGCTGAAAGCATTTTACAGCAAAGCAACTGTTAGAAAAAAAATTACAGGAAAATTCAGAGTTTTCTATTCTTTTTCATCAGAAAAAGACGACTTAGGAAGGCTTGAGAATTTAAGCAAACACTCGTGGTTTTAGAAATGTTGGTTTCCGTGGCAACCAGTAAGGTCTTCTTTATATAGCATTATAAACAGATGGTAAAGAGTGGTCATGTTTGCTTCTTTGCCAGCATATCAATCGAACTGCTGTACTACTGTATCTAATGTTTTAGCGTTATTAGGTAACATGGGTATTTGAGCAACAAAAATCTACAAATCAGACATGTTTAACTAAATGTCTATTTTTTTTCCACAAACACATGAAGATTCTCAACAGTAAAGTCACTGTAGTCTATATAGTCAGCAGGCTCCTTTGGCAAGGCTTTTTTATAAATGTTTTCTCAGCACTTGCCATGCAGGGCACATTACTACCACAAATATGAATCTGACAGGGATTAAAATAATGAATTTGAACAGGAAATAAAAATGTGACTATATTTACACCCACTGGTATTAAAGCATGCTTTAGAAATATATTTTTGTTATAATACACCTGAAATTTTTTGAAGACGGCATTGTGAGGTGCAAACTCACTTTCATCATGTCAAAATAAGTAGTAGCTATTCTTGTAACTGATTCGTGAAATCCCCCTCCAAAAAAAATTCTTTTTCCATCTTAATATTTCAGTTACAGTTACATTACAAGATATAGAAGAGTTCTTGTTTTACAGATGTCTGCAACCACGAAGAGAATTTGATTTGGTACAACATTTGCTCTGGCACCTCTCTGGAAAAGTTTGCAGCAGTAACAAGTAGCAGCTCATGCTAACACAGACTCCTGCCATTGCATTCAGCTTACTCCTCCAGCATTTTACATGTCTAATATGTCTCATGCTATAAATCAGAAACAAAACAAAAAAGGTAGAGGAAAAGCAGGAGCAGAACTCATACTAGGTTGACTGCCACCATTACAGGAGGCCAACTTGCACATTTTAGATGAAACTATTATCTGCATTTTAACCACATTACAAACTACTTTACCAAACTATTACAAAATACAACACTACTCATAAATCTGATCTGATCTGATCATGCCATTTTCCATGTCAATTAATGCTTGCACATGAAATCCCCATAAAACTGTAATTAAAAAAAAAAAAAAAAAAAAAAAAAAAAAAAAAAAAACCACAATAGTAGAACATTTGGGAAGTCTGGTATTTTTACTCCAAATACAAGTTTCCAGGACCACTCCTATCCAATCTGCTACCAATGTCACAGTAGTTACTACTGGTAAGTTTGAAATTCAACAACTAAAAGCCTCACTCAACTCAAAACTCTCAGTGACCACTCAACTTCATAAAACAATAAATAATACATTTTGGAAAAGTATAAATTACTAAAGATGTGACTATGTTTGGCAGATATCAAGAGGATAACAAGCAATCAATATTCACAGAGAAGCCAGGAATGTGCTACAGTATGGATAAGGAGTATCCCATACATCAAATAGGACTACATTAAGGGACAAAATAATAAGTTCTACGAAAACATATTTGCACAAGATTTATCTGTTTCTAGTTTTGTATTTATCCATTTTATACCAAGCAATTAACTATAATTTAATCGTAGAGTCCAGTCCACCAAAATCCCACCATGTTCCACCACTGCTTAGAGCTGAATTATCTCCTATCAAAGCTCCACTGCAATGCAGTGCCAGGCTAATAAGTTCTGCACTCTAAGTTCATATCCAAATTTTGGCTTTTTCTAATTACACTGATGACTATCTTCTGATGAAGCAATGGTGGGAGAACTCCATACCTCTGCATTTTCACTGAGCACTATAGCTTTGAGCAAAGCATGCCTGCTCTGTGTCTAGCTCTTGCTTGCAGAGAGGCTCAAATTCAACATGAAGAATGGGAAGTGTTTTCCATCATGATTCAGTGTCTAGTTTTAGTCTCATGGTTACAGAACTCCAAATACTAAATTGCGTTTGACTAGCTGAAGTGCAACGAAACCATTTTCCAAGAGAAGGCCAGTCAGCTGAGTCCTATAGGAAAGATGGACAAGTCTCTGCTTTAGTGGCTTCTATTTAGAGATGGGACGTAAGCAGACTTGATCACAACAGGATGAAACACCTAAAATTTCTCCAGGCTGATAGCTATCTTACATTCTCAAAGGACAAACCAATCTACTTATGTTTCCTATATATTCGGAAGAAAAAAAGAAAGGGAAGCATCTAAGTTACACAGCTTGATTTCCTTCTGCAGATTTCCAAAGGCACCTCTTTCACTAATTGCACATGCTGTTGCATTGAGAAGACTGCGCTATCTTCCCTGCGTGAAGGATCTAAAACTTCAGTAAAATAAGAATCTCAAGTGAATCAGATTTAGCTTAAATGCAGTTACAGCAAACCAGACACGAGCTTCGGATTCTTCTGGAAAATGAAGACTAAGGAGACAAACCTTTTGAATACATGTAAATAATTGCAAGAGCCTCTAAGCCAAATGCAGTTTCTCAGATTAAAATTATCTAAATCTTATCTCAAATCTAATCTTTCAATTATCTGTAATTTTTAAGATTGAAATAATTTTAATAATTCAGAGATATGTCAGTTTTCACAATTCTACTGTGGAAGAGAATAGAGTCTCTTAAGATCATATTATATAAAATTCTGTCATGAGTTAAATAAAGAAGCTAATGGCTGTTGGAAATAGTTGATGGAGATTCTGGCCAGTGATTTTGCAAAGTTGGACAGTAAAGAAGACATAAGAATTTACTTTAGACCAATGAAAAAGTCTGGAGGAAAGAAGACTTACCCTTGGTGGAGAGAATCAGGTTAAAGAACATTTAAACAATCCACAAGTCCATGATGGGACCCTGACTGGATGCATTTGAGGGTGCTGAGGAAGCTGCTGCTTAACTGCAAGGGCACTCTCAATTACCTTTGAAAGATCATGGTGATCAGGAGAGGTTCCTGAAGACTGGAAGAAAGTAAATGCCACCCCCATCTTCAAAAAGGGGAAGGAAGAGGATCTGGGAAACTATAGACTAGTCAGCCTCGGCTGATCCCTGGAAAGGTGATGGAGAAAGGATTTTGAAACACATGAAGGACAGGAAGGTGACTGTGAATAGTCAGCATCTATTTTTGAAGGGGAAATCATGCTTGATCAACCTAATAGCCTTATATAATGAAATGACTGGCTTGGCAGATGAGTGGAGAACAGTTTGTTTTTTAAAAACTTCAGCTTCAGTAACGCTTTTGACACTGTCTCCCAAAACATCCTCAAAGACAAACTGATATAGTACAGATTAGATAAGTGGATAGTGGGGTGAACTGAAAACTGGCTAAACTGTTGGACTTAAAGGGTTGTCATCAGTAGCATGAAGCTCAGCTGGAGGCTACTCACCTGGCCTCAAGCATAGCCCAGGAGTTAGTACTGGAGCAAATACTGCTTAACCTCTTCATTAATGACCTGGACAATGTCACAGAGTGCATCCTTCGCAAGTTTTCAGACAATACAAAATGAAGAGGAGCGGTTGATATACCAGATGGTTGTGCTGCCATTCAGAGGGACCTCAAAAGGCTGGAGAAACACGCTGACAGGGACCATCATGAAGTTCAACAAAGGGAAATGCAGAGTCCTGCACCTGGGGAGGAATAAGTCCATGCACCAGGACAGGAGAGGGAACAACCGGCTGGAAACCAGCTTACAGAAAAGGACCTGGGGGTCCTGACAGACAAGTGGACCATGAGCCAGCAGTTTGTCCTCATGGTAAATGATGCCAACAACCTCCTAGGCTGCATTAGGAAGAGCACTACCAGCAAGTCCAGGGAGGTGATCCTTCCCCTCTACTCAGCCCTAGCACATCTAGGGTGCTGGGTCCGGGTCTGGGCTCCCCAATACTAGGGAGACAGGAACATAATACAGCGAGTGTAGCGAAGGGCCACAAAGAAGATGAAGGAAACAGAGCATCTCACATATGAGAAGAGGCTGAGAGACCTGGGACTGTTCAGCCTGGAGAAGAAAAGGCTCATGAGGGATTTGATCACGTTTATAAATATCTGCTGGGTATAAATACACTTATAAAGCAGTGTTTATAAATATTTACATTTATAAAGATGACAAAGTCGGACTATTTTTTCCTTCAGTGGTATCCAGTGAGAGGACAAGAAGCAATGGACAGAAATGGAAATATAGGAAAGAAAGATCTAGTGTGAGGGTGATTGAACATCCAAATAGGTTGCCCAGAGAAGTTGTGGAGTCCTTGCAGATATTCAAAAGCCTACTGAACAGAGTCTTGGGCAACCTGCTCAAGCAGAATCACAGAACAGGTAAGGTTGGAAGGGAACTAGAGCATGCTAGACAGGGTTGCATCCAGGCAGGCCTTGAAGATCTCCAGAGAAGGAGACTCCACAACCTCTCTGGGCAACCTGGTCCAGTGCTCCATCACTCCCACAGGGAATAAATTCCTCCTCACGGTCAGGTGGAACTTCCTGTGCTTCAATTTCTGCCCATTGCCTCTTGTCCTGTCACATGGGACAACTGAAAAGAGTTTGTCCTCGTCCCCTTGACACCCTCCTTTCAGGTACTTGTACACACACAGAAAAGATCCCCCCCTCAGTCTTCTCTTCCCCAGGCTGAACAGGCCCAGCTCTCGCAGCCGTTCCTCAGAGGGCAGGTGCTCCAGCCCTCTGATCATCTTCGTAACCCTACACTGGACTCTCTCCAGTAGCTCCATGTCTCTCTTGTCCTGGGGAGCCCAGAACTGGACACAGTCCTCCAGATGAGGCCTCCCCAGGGCTGAGTAGAGGGGCAGGATCACCTCCCTCCACCTGCTGGCAACACTCTTCCCAATGCATCCCAGGAGACCATTGGCCTTCTTGGCCACAAGGGCACATTGCTGGCTCATGGTCAACTTGTCATTCACCAGCACTCCCAGGTCCTTCTCTGCACAGCTGCTCTCCAGAAGGTCAGCCCCAGCTTGTACTGGTGCCTAGGGTTGTTTTTCCCTAGGTGCAGGACTCTCCACTTGCCCTTGTTGAACCTCAGGAGGTTCCTCTCTGCCCAGCTCTCCAGCCTGTCCAGGTCTCTCTGAAGGGCAGCACAGCCCTCAGGTGTATCAGCCACTCCTCCCAGCTTGGGATCATCAGCAAACTTGCTGAGGAGGCACTCCATCCCCTCATCCAGGTCACTGACAAATAAGTTGAACAGGATGGGACCCAGGGCTGAGCCCTGGGGGATGCCACTAGCCACAGGTCTCCAACTAGACTCCACACCACTGATGGCAGCGCATCAGTGATGATCTCCAGAGGTACTTTCCTGTGTCAGTGATCTTGTGGTTCTATTTACACTGTTAATTAAAGCACTTGATATTTGACTCACTTATGTGCACTAATGATAAAGGCAATTAATAAGGGAGTATGTGCTTCGAAACTCCAGCAGCAATGTAGAAGTATGGAACTGTTGGAAGAGGTCAGAAAGTTACAAAGTACTGAAGTATTAATCTCATATCTCAGCTACACAATTTAATGAGTGATGTTTATGAAGAAATAATTAAAATAAGGAATTTTTCATTCTTCCTTGAATGAGCACAACACAGGTATTTGCATTAAACTGATGTGAACAGCAGTTTCAGAGTGAATCAGGAAATGGATTCTAAATGGAAGGAGTATTAAGTTCAAGTATAAAGGCTCTTCAAGTTTCTTTCACCCCCTCTTGTTCACCTTGAGAAATAGAGGATGAAAGAGTACTACAAAGCCATCAAATTAATAACAATATTTTTGTTTATATGTTTAAAAGCTTATTTTTCAAAACTGTAATTCCTATGGCTGAAGGGGACTTAAAAAAAAAAAAATTATTTTGACCTGAATATTCACAAGGCTATGTTAAGTATGGTCTCTGTCTTTGCATGGATGTTTTAAATGACAACAGGACAAAAAACCTACATTATAAAAAAGAATCAGAAAATGCACCAAAAGCTACAAAGACAGCGGGGGGTACAAACGCAGAAGTAAAGCCAAATACAACTTTATCATGCCAAATTGATTAGACTTCAAATCACAGACGCCTTCTTGTAAAAGGGGTGGCAGATCAGAACAATCATTTTGTGAAGGACCTGAACATCAGTTTCATAATTATACAGAGCAGCATCAAATCTGGCGCAACGTCTGGAGTGTAGCACAGCAGTGTGTATTTTACACCATTCAGGAGGATTCTGGGTTTCACATGGAATAGACTAGACAAACCTGGCCCTCACACCAACTGCTTTATTTACATATACACCAATAGAAAAAGATGAACTGCAATTTCAGGACAATATACCAACAGGAGTAAAAAAGAGACAGAGGTGCTAACAGTGAAGCTGCATAGCTATTCAGGAAAGGAGGAAGTGGTACTAACTCAGTTTTTCCTGGAGATGCCTAAAGCAGAGTCTGAGGACTAAGTTATGGAACTTAATCTGGAGGAATTACTGTAGTCCATGAGAAAAACTTGGCAAGAGGAAGCAAGATCAGCAAGTGAAGCGGGAACATCCCTGCTCCACTGCAGCAACTACGCATGACCAACATATTGAAAAAGAGCACTGCAAGCAGAGTGAAAAAAGAGCCACTCCAAAAATAGCTTAAAAGAAGGTCACCTTACTAAAATTTTATTCTTGGAGTAGAAGCAAGAAGAAAAATGAACGCTACATGCAAGACACTTCAATAAATAAACAAATAAACAAACCACCCTCTCTAGCACTTCAGATGCCTACAGTACAAGGAAAACTACAGCTCACCATAAAGTCAGGCAACCGGGGTGGGGGAGGGCAGAGAAACAAAAAACAAACAAAAACTCCCAAGCCAAACGTCATAAGAAAGGCTAAAACAAGAATTTTCAGTCAACCCGAAAACAAAGATTTTCCAAGATCTACCACTTGGGGAAACAGAAGATCTAGAGAGTTCAAGCTGTGGTTGCCAGAAGGAAAATAACCCCAGAATTAACAGTTGCAAGGAAGGAAATTGAAGTCATTGATTTGATCCTGCCTCCAAGAGCTGCAGAGGCAAATAAAAACAACTAGTGAGACCCTAACAAAGGAATACAGTACTGATATTAAATCCTTGCTGACACAAAAGATGAGGCAGGAATGAGAAGAGAAAAAACATGGTTGGGATACACTGGAAGCTGAGATTTTTACATGATTTATAAAAATATGTAGATTATCTAGATGTAAAGACCAGGTATTTTATTCTACTTATTTTAGTTAGAGTGCTAGTTTGCAGTCTAGCTCACAGCTATACTAAAAGGTCCCACTGACAGCAACTCAGGTTAAAATCTGCATTTTTCAACAGCAGCTTATCTCGGACAAATTATGACAGAATTTTTGTAATACATGAAAAAGCGTGAACACGGATGTGACAGGAAGACCAGCTTCTTTTGAAAATGACCTATTTTTAAAGATCTGAGAGCACGTTTCTGCTTAATGGTTTCATTTACATAAACTGCAATTTAAATTTTATGATAAAAATCTCAACTCTTATCTAGAGAGCATGATTTCCAATTTGTCCTTAATGAAGATCAGCAAAACACTGCTTGCAGTCATTCTACATAATGCTACCCAAAGTAGCAACACCAAACCGACAAAAGATGTCAGATGGTTCTGAAAGTAAGCCTATATTTCTATCAAACATTCTTTACTAATATCAAAAGCAAACTGTTACTGTTGTAATAGCAAAAGGGACCCATGTAAAGATAAAACTCACTGAATACTACTACAACTTCCAGGCTTTGTATTCTCTCAACATTTGAGTGTCAGAATATACTAAGAAAAAAAGAAATCAGTAAACACAATTATTGAAAAAGTATTCTTCAATGTATTCTAACAATGTATTATCTTACAGTTTATTGGTTATTCAAGCCACTTTTGGAACTTAGCAGCTTCTGTGAAACAGCTGTCCACAACGCTACCTTGTCCACATTAGTAGAGCGCCAGCTTGCAGAGGGTAAAGCCCTACTCAACTGTTAACATTGGTTCTCCTGCAACCATTCTCCAGAAGTTACTTCAGCTAAACAGCAACTAAGCCTGACCCAACTCTGTCCAGAAAAAGAGAAAAAGACAAAATACCATCTCCGTACAATTAAACGGCCTCAAAGTTCTCACTACAACTGGTTGATCATCCTGCAATATTTTAGAATGGCGTCAAGGGAAATAGTCGTTTTGTACTGCTCATCTACCAAATCATGTAACTGAACGAGCATTTTGAACTTGGTATCATGAATGAAAGTTGTTCTCCATGTTAGTCTGTTTCTTCCATACACCTATCATTGGTTAAAACAGTACTGCACTTTCAAATAAATTTTTCTTATCATTACACTGCACATAATGGTACTATTTATTACTTTTAATACTGAGATGTATAATTAAGTTTCTTTCAGAAGATAATAGTAGGGAAAACCCTTCAGCAGAAAATGCTTCTAAGATACCAGATTTATTTTAAAAAAGCCAAAGAGAGAGATACAGCCCCACAAAGAGATAGACAGTTTAAGGAACTTTTTTTCCCCCTCCTATATTATCTTACATATGAAGGATAGAACTTAACTTTGGATCACAGTCAAGGTACTTTTGGCAAACTTGCTATAGTTTCACCAAAAATCCAATAGTCCAGTTATATTTTTACTGCAGTGTGCTGGCAAGTTCTTGAGTATTACAAACTGTGCTCCCCATGATGCCAGCAGCAGGATACATTTTAATACTTTGAGGAACCATATGCACTTTCCTTAGGATTTGTTAGCACAAGAAAAAAGAAAAAGGTCACTCTCATAAATGAGTTTAATTTGCATATACAAGCTTGCAGCCAAGGAATATGTTTGTGTGCTATGAAGTTTTTCTTCCATCTCACTAAACATTTTTCTCCTCCTTTACTCAAGTTAAGCTCACTTCATCTGTGATTTCAATTTGCCATTGAAAAAAGCGTATGTAAGATGAGCTGTAAAATTACAGGATCAGAAAGCGATGTAAATTTAAATGTCAAAATGTAAATGAAAAATATATGTATATCTAAAAAGCATGTCACTGGAATTACATATTAGAGCTTTTCAAAAACCATGCCGCTACAATTATAATACATAGTGTTCTCAACATTCTTCTTTACCTATCAAGTTTGTTCTTGCCAGTTGGCAAATATTGCTTTTTGAATTGTTAGATGTCATTCCAAAAAAATTTCAGAGATTTCATTTTCTCTCTTGGGTAGACTATGAAGTGGCCAGTTAGAGCAACAGAACTTGTTGGTGCCTCTGAGTTTGGGCTCAGATGTCTCTTTGGCCTATGAGGCCAGTCACAGTGGATCCTGAGGTTTCTAAAATGAAATGTGATTAGCATTTTGTGGTGAAATGTCAGCGATCAGAAACAAAAAAAAAAAAAAAAAAAAAAGGCAGAAAATGAAGAACTTGGATCCCCCTCCTAAAAACCCATATCTGTTTCTGCATTTTATTCTATTTTGGCTACTAACTACTTAAGATGAAAAAATCACAAAGCTCTTCCCTCCCATGACATATTTCTGAAGCGGCTTGCAACCCTGCTGTGAGGCAACTCAGACCAGTTACTCTATCAGAAAAGAGAAAATAGAAACTGTACAAAACACTCCAGATGCAACAGTCTGTCCCAGAGGGAAGATATAATAAAAAGTTAGAATAGAAAAAAAATCTGTATATACATTCCTGTACATCTACACTTTTCTTTAACAGTTAAACATCAGCAGAGGTACTTATATACGCACACAGGTTTCTGCTTTCACCTCCTACTGCTGCAAACCTTCAGTCTCCTGGGAGAGAGGATGGGAGACAGGATGGGAGAGAGGATAACTATGTCATAACCTGGATATTCTTTTCAGATAAACCTGCAAAAGCCAGTAATGAAAAAAAGACCATCAATATCCACTGAGGCCTATCCTAACTTTTCTGTTCAATCTACTGGCACAGCTTCCAGCTCAACCTCATCAATACTAAAAAGTACCGAAGTACAACTTAATTAAACGCTCACAACTCTGCACAATCACCAAGCTTTCTTCCAGATTTCATGTTTACCATCCTTCTTAGCTTTTCCAAATTTTAGAAATTCAAGCAGGAGAACAGATTCTTTGCACACATGATGGGTTCCACTCCAAAAACACAACTTTAACATCAATTTTTCTTGAATTCTGAATGTCCAGGTGTGCATTGTATTAATAACAGTTTTAGTTTTGCGTTTTTTTTAAAAACAAATAATTTTCTCAATGAGCTTTCTTGAAGGGACAGGTAGAACGAAGGGAGAGGAATGCTATTAAACTGGATACCACCAGGATATAGTCCTTGCAAGTGCTGTGCTGTAAAGCCCACAGCACCTCAAATCAAATTCTTCCCTGTATAGTCTATACCTAATAAAAGATTTTTAAAACATAGCTAACATAACTGTGAATACATAAAGCAGCATTACTGAAAAGGGTTTACGCAGTGCGTACATCTGCTACGTAGTAAAAGGTAAAGGAGGATGGAGGACCAGCACACATGCCACTGAGACCAAAAAGGTACCGTTCTGGGAAATGCGAGTCAGTGTCTAATTGTTATCTTTTTTCTTTAATTTACTTTAGAAGTTTGAATCATCATTATCCTCAGTTCCTGAGAAAGAGCACAGTATAGTTTAAGTTTAAAGTCAATCCCGGCTACAAAGACATTTCCGAGGCCCTTGCAAAACCCCGGCTCCCTGGGACCCAACCATGGCAGCTTCCCTGGTTGGACAAGGGCCCGGAGGGCTCCCTGCCTGGCCTTTCTCCCCCCACCCTGCACCTACCTCCCCCTTTCCTCCCCTGTGCTCCACGCTAGTACTGGCCTCGTCCCTCCTCGCTGCTGCAGTAACCACTCAACGTGCTACTAAAGCTCTGCCCTTGCTCTTACTGCCCAAGGAGTGGGGACAGGAAAGCAAAAAGAAGGGATGGAGAGCGCAGACAGCAGCTGGCCGCCGTGCCGCAGGTCAGGGCGCCAAGCCAAGCCGCTCCTGCTGCGGCAGAGGAGACGGGCAGGTGGATTAGCAACAGCCAGCTCCCACCCCAGAAAAGCCCTGACCCTGCGTGAGCCGGGAACGGAGCGGGAGGAGATCGGCTTTTAAAGCAGCACTGAAGAATTAATCTATCTCGCCGAGGGAAAGGTGGCAGTCACGTCAAACTGCATTAATCCAACGAAGCTTTAAGGTGTGATTCTCCCACACACACTGGGGAGGGGGAGCAGGGAAAGACCCTGGAAAAAAAATGAAAGGGAAAAATACTTAGTAAGTCTTAAAATAGTGGTGTGTTTTTGTTTTATAAGTAATCTTGAGACGTAATCTACTGTTCATCGTTACTTCTTGTACCTATCACGTGAAATCAGCAGCAGCACCTTCCTATCACAGTACATTTGGTCTCTGATTTCTGTTTTACTTGAGAGCACCACTCAGCCTGAACAAAACTTTATTTTTATTTTCCCTTTAATATACTTTGCTTTTACCTGATTAAGGGGCGTTTTTCCCCCCGTGGCTGTGAAAGTTAATGAAAGATAACAGTTGTTAGTACACCTTTAGCAGAAGAATCTTTTAGAGAAGGTTTTCAGTATTATCTAAGACAACAATACCCCAAAGTTTGTCTAAATTTCTGTTGAAATTAAAGTCCCAGAAGATCCAAAGCAGAAACACTTCAGCTACCAATATTTGGTTTCCATTTTCACGTCTGTCTGTCTGCCTCTCCAAGAACCACAGAAGAGCTGTGCCACAGAAGCCAGGAGAGCTCGGATCTACCCTCGGAGAGTCCAACAGCAGTCATCGCTCCTTCGCCCCGCGCCTGCTGAAGCAGGAGCCGAGCCACCGCAGTGCTGGGTCACTCGCTCCTGCTCCGTCGCACGGGCCACCTGAATAACCATTCACAGTTAGGGAGAGACACAAGCACTACAGGCACTTCGGTCTCACGCGCTTTCGGAGCCATAGTGGGGGGATCCGTGTACCATATCCTGATCATCACTGATAGCAGCTGAAAAGATGACAGCTGTTTCCTCTCTTACAGGAAAGCAATGCAAACTTAAGAAGGAAATTTGTCAGCAATAGTCATAGAGCGGCGATACAAAGCAATGTTGACCCAGAGAAAACGTTCAACAACGTGTTCTCATGGAAATTCGCTCCATGCCGACGTGGCAGCGGCAGCCTCACTTGTATTTTTTCCTTTCGCAGGGCAAGAGAGTCAGTCACACAAGCAGGGTGTTGTTCACAAGACACCGCTTGGGGACCACTCTTACAGTTCTTTAAACTGCTGCTGTCAGCAACAACAGCTGAACATCACTTAATAAAGTGATTTTAAATAATTAGACTATTCAGAAAGTGCCTTATTGTTCTGGAATAAAGTCACTTCTGTTCTGCTAGGAGAGTCTACATGGGGAGCTATTCCAGAACAGCTTTGCTGTACTACGACACTTGGGCCAGGCAGGTTCTCTGCACAGTCAAAGCACCATCTGCATGTAGGTTCCTACTAAAAACAAAACAAAACCCCACCAACAAAACACCTGCAGAGTTTGATCTAACATACTAGATTTTTGGCCTAAAACAGAAACTTTCCTTTCCCACTCAGCATAGTTATTTCTGTCTTCAAATGAACTGGGAGGCGGGGGTGGGGAAAGATTACTTTTTTAATTTAAGTGACCAATAACTGGCTGATCCTTCTTTCTCTTAAGTCCATAGAAAAATATTGTATATTACTAGATGTACTGTACATTGCTAGGTTAATTGAAAAAAATACAGTATTGATTTTTACTGATGTCAAAAAAAATCTGAAATTAAATGAGCAGAATTAGGCTCAATATTATCACTGAAAAAACAGCACCAGTGAATAGGTGTAGGCTATATTTTCTTCAACTAGAGACGCTACATCAGTATGAAGAGATGTTGAAAATACTTTCAAAAAAAGCTGTTTCAGATGAACACAAAAGGCTGGTTTTTGAGTTAAAACAAAAAAATGCAACAAAACTGCAACCATAATTCAGACTTCAATTTTTGTAGTTTTACAGAAACATTTTTCTTCAATGTGAAACATTATTTTCCAGACCAAAATTACCTTTCCAAAGGAAAGTCAGGAAACAGGATAATGTCAATGCTGGCCATAATCTTAACAAGAAAACCCCCACTGTTTCTTCAAAATAAAAGTTAAAATGTTTTTCTGGATCTTCTCAATAGTGCCCCAGGGACAGTGTAGCTGCTGCATGCATAGCGAGTGTAGCATTAAATCGTCCATATAACATTAGGAAAAGTCTCATATGTCCAGAGATGCATAGCAGTTTCAAATGATTTGTGGTAACACTGCTAACACAGATTTGAAACCCAAGCTATCAGTCATGACTCACTTCTCATTTTGCTATCACTACATTAAAAGCTATGGCATAAATCCACTCCTATTTGGAAGCTGTTTATTTGGTATACTTATCCCTAGTTACAAAAACTAGGTTAACGTGTTAATTTGAACTACACTCAAAATAAAGGTATAAACATATTGAGAATACAAGTGACTTTTCTTAATTTTGCAAAATGATCTTTTTAACTACCTTGTGGAATGGAACTTCACGTTGAGCTATACAACACTGAACAAATTCAGAATACAGCTCTATAGTCACAGATTTCACATTGTAATGAGGCAGTGAAATTTCTGTTTTTCAGATATACTGGCACTGACGTGAACTTTAAAAATTTGCGTACACTTTGGAAGTGACTTCATGGTATAAGCCATGAAATTTTCAGGCAGTATCTCAAGCTACAATGACCAAGAGCTTATGGAGAACACAGAGCAATGAAAGCACTTACCATTGGGGGTAGGAGCAGAAGTTCCTACTGACATTTTAAAGGGGAAAATTCTGATAGTTGTTATGGAAATACAGCAAATTCAGTACACAGCTAAGAGCTTACTTGGTTAACGCTATCTAGGGTACCTTCACAGCAAAGTAACAAACACATGAATTCACAGGGCATTTGATTAGTTAAAATACAGGAAAAAAAAAAACAACAAGAACAAAAACAAAAAAACAAGCATCTCCTTAGAATAAAGAAATAATTAAAAGTTAAACCTGAAGCACAAGAGATGACTGACTCACCCCAAACAGTGGCTGCATTTGGAGTCAGTGAAGTAAACAGATTTATGTGAAGTGAAACTGCCTTCATGATTATTTAAAAAAATACATAATTGTAATTATATAGATACAGTACTTAAGATGTAGCTCCTCCAATACCACAAAGCTGAGCAAAAATTAAAATCCAACAACTCTGTTTTAGAGACTTACGTTAGTTCCAACACTTCAAATTTACAATTCAGTTTTCATCTTCTGCAGTATCAAAAAGGAAAAATGTAATAAAAAAACAGTGCTGTTGACATAAAACTAGTGATCCCTTTTGGTTTGGGGGAATGGTCCTAATGCCCTCTGGACTGTAAGTCACTGAAGTACCTGCAACTTAGCACAGTGCTCAGTAGATGGGCTCAAATTTCATTTAAGATCTCTCAGGGATTACTACATTGTTACCACCAGCATTTTGGTTTGCCCTTCTTTGTTCTACTTCCAGTTCCCTCACACACCCTCCTGGCAGCACAGGATGTAAACACAAAAGCAAGTTGCTAAGAGTTAACAAGTTACTACTCAGCCGAGCTGTGATTCCTGCTCACTCTTAGCCCGAGGCAAATCCAAGATAATTAGACTCTGGTTAACCTGCAATGAAAAAAGGTCAAGCTACATTGCATTATTTTGCATTTGCTTTGGGCTAAGTGAACACACACTATTCAGTTTTCACAGCTCATCTTAGGAGCAGTAACCTGACTGCACAGCCGTTATAAACAATTCTCATTTAAAGACTCAAATCATATGTGTTGAGGTAACGCACACTGTACTATCACTAGCAATACAAAAGACAGGTCCTGAAAATTTAGTAGGTGATTTTGCTTTTTCTGGTCTCACAAAACAAAACAAAACAAACAAACAAAAAAAAAAGGGGGGGGAGGGGGGAGAATCCCCAAACCTAAACTATCATGTAGCTGAATACATGACAAAACAACAGAAGGAATTTACACAATTTTCCTTGTAAGGGCCACTGAAGGTTTGTGTGTACTACCTACCTCTCCTCACTTGAGATTTTGATTTTTTTAAAAAAAAAAAGTGGCATACAAACACTACACCATTTCTGTAAGTACTAATTACCGCTTAAAGTCAGATATTCTGACAATCTGCACCCAAATGAACACTCACATTAATTTCATGAAAGCTTCGAAAGATCCAGTTACTTACAGAGAGCAGAAATTCTTCCATGAAAGCATACTTTAATTCTACAAGATCCGAATGTTTTTAGTACTTTCATTTACATGAATCAGTACTAGATCATGTCTTCTGAATTTCCAAAAGAAACACAATAGTCTATAATCAGGAAAATCTCCCCTACTCCTAGTCAAAGCTCACCCCTTTTTCCTTCTGGAGAGCTGCTGCACAAACCCTTTGAGCAACATCTGCCTGTTCGATGGTGGAAGGTGCTGCAAAAAGAAGGGAAGATGAACCAAGGAGGTGAGGGTGGCAGAGGAGGAAGGAACAGGATCATTTTTTTCCTCTTCAAAAGGCATTTATGGCATCAGATAGAAACTCTCTTTTCTCAAAAGTGCAGGAAAACATCCCATCAGGCTACAGCTCCAAGGTGCTGGCTCTCTAGCCAAAAGTGAAGAGGAATGGGAGTGCCTTTATTTACGTTTTAATGGAGAATCCATTCAGTGAAAGCTCACTGTTCCCTCCAGCTCCAGGGCTTTTCTTCACTCCCAGTCACAGAGCAATCTTCCACTTCTTATCTGTTCATGCTTCTGTCTTTTAGCTGAGTGTGAACCTTAAGCCGAGAGAGCAGTTCTACACCAGAAAATGAATTCACTTTCACACTTGCACCACTAGCAGGATTTCTGCAGTCACAGGTCAAAGTAAAATAAGGAAATAAAAGCTTCAGCTAGCTACTTCTTTATTTAACAAAGAAAGACAAAGGGCGAGAAAAGCCTCAAAGAAGCTGGGAGAGGAAGACAAAACTTGGAACCCAAAGTTTCCATGGTCCAGACAGGGTCTTTCACTGCCATGCAAAGGAGAACAATTGTTTCTGTCCAATACCATCATGACGGTTAGAGAGAAAAATCTCCTATTTCCTTCCCTCTATGCTCTTCCTTTTGAATAGAAATATCAAAATGTTCACTACTCAAGCTGCAAGGAGATAAGCATCTTACTTCACAGATTTTTGTAAATGTCACTTTATTCATTGCAATCAAGGCACAGTGCGGAACAAGGAATCACTGCAAACGCATAACTAACATACAAAATTAATTATGGGTCTTAATAACCTCTGCAGTGACCCTCTGAAGTTCTCTCATATAAAGGGATATGGAAAGAAAAACATTCCTACAAACACTTCAACAGAAATTTGGTGCCTTGATAATATAAAAGTTCACAATAGCTGTAAAAATACTACGCTGAAAAGTATTAAGTTTTGCTCTTTGGTTTGCCCAGTAGGCTGATATCTTAATAACTGACATGATGTGACAGACATTCAGCACGAAGCATGAGGACTTAACTATGCAATTCCCGTTGTTAACAGGAACTCATTGTTACATTCTTGCCCGCTGCACAGAAAACCTTCCCCACTGTGTCATTGTGAAGGACTAATCATGTCACTTAAAACCAAGAGGAAATCTCTTCTAATCGAGGATCAACTTTTGGCATCTGCTCTTACTCTTTCATGCTAATGCTAACCTTTGCTTTTGGGTGCACATGCATTCACAGGCAAATTCTTTTTGAAGAAAATCATTCAAATCCCAAATTAGAGTAGAATTAGGGCCAAAAGTATGTACATTTTCATTTCAAGAAACTGCCTAATGGAATTATTCCCTTACCCACAGGCCCTTGGAAATCAATTACAGAGAGGGCTTACATGCATACACGTTCAGCTATGCCAAGTACACAACATGCATTTAGCATCCACCTTTAAACACTGAAACATCTCCTGCTCTGCACAAATTGCTCCACTGATTTCAAACTGTTCATGCTTCTACTTGGTTCTTAACAAGCAATAGCATGTAAGTACTGATTTATGTAAGACCTTAAAAAGATAAGGGACAAAATTTTTGTAATGTAACAGAACTGTTGTCATATACTACAAGCTACTACTTGAGAGTTTTCTTCATCCTTGCACGCTTTCTAAATACAAATAGTATTATAACCCAACATGCAATAAATAGTCTATCATGAAAAGCTTAGTGTTATCCTGCAGATTAAATTATTACTGTCATAAGAAATGGACTGATGCTTCTGGGTAGAAGCATCTCATTCCAGATGCTCTCTTGTAAGCAGCTACTGGTCTCTCTAATGGGCAGACATAAGAAAAAAACAAGAACGAGGAAGCACCCAATGGCAGTTTTTCCATAATTTGTTCATTTGCCATCAGCAGAATTTCCATACAACCTTGCTTTTTGATAATGCTGGATCTACATCAAAGTTTACTTCTATATTTTTTTCCCTCATTAAAAAAGGGGGCAAACAAAAAGTAGAAAGGCACAGTGAGGCTCTCTGAACATGATTCAAAGCCAGCTTTTCAATTCCTTCTGAGATATTACAGAACTAATGACCTTAAAAGTCAAGTTAGAAGCATACGCTGGTTAAATCCAGTTTCCAGCATGAAGAATACTGAGCGTTCAAACTGCGCCCATTACCTATTCTTACACACTCCACTTAAGCATTCCTAGGAGAACTCAGAGCCAGGAGTCTACTTGTTTAATGCATGATTTAATGCACACCATGCACTTACAGTGCAACTAAGTTTTTCTCTTTGCTGTCTTTCCTTTGGGGAACTGTTAAGAGCAATAATTCACTTCATGTAAGTATTACCTCATACAAGTTTTAAAAATTGGTCTGGTCCAAATGAAGGACTGCTCTAGAAATTGCAAAACTTAAAATTCTGAAACATAATGCTAGATTATTCAGGCCAGAGAGCCATATTCTTTTCAATCATACACACAAATAGGAAAAAAAGAACTGTAGTAAAACTGCTTGTAAACACAGTAACTAGATGAAGTCTTACTTATACAGAAAGTCTTTACAAAAGGTTTTGCCTCTTCCTATTCATGGTCCTGTAACGGGGAGGAACAGTGTGCTTCTTTATTGCTTTCAGATGTTAAGATTATCAAAACAGCTCCATGAGTGAAGAGAGTCTTGGGTACTGAAGCCACTTTACTAATCCAACTTTTGTTATGCAAGTCTTGATACCCCTTCAGTGGATAGCATATGCATCTGGGGGAAAAAAAACCCTGCTTTCCCATGATTAAGAACATCTCCCTTGATTCAGGATTTTGGCAAAACAAAAGTACAGGATCAGTCCTGTATGTCTGACTTACCACCATTATATGTCTAATCTCCACTTCTGCAGCAACTTTCAGAAGTCCTCAGTAGATCTCATCTCACTCAGCAATCTGTCCCTCCCACACCCATTTCCCTACACTGATTCAAGGATTCCTTCAAATAAAGCAGTTAGCCAGTTTTTGTGATTCAGAAATTTTAGTAGTAGCATCTGCAGACCAGAAACACTTTGGTATGGATTGTTCACCTCCCCCCTGCATCTCCTCAGAAAGGCATAGTGAGCAGCCCACAGCTTTCACCTCAGAACTTCAGCAACTTTTTACGCACCCTGAATCCCAGCCAAAGAGTGCCAGGAAGTTTAAACACCAATACTTGACTTGTTATTTTGCAGAAAGTCAACACAGAAAAGGTCAGATTCAACTTGTGGTAGGCAGTACTGCTGAGACGACATGCAACAAACCCTAAACCAGCTGGAGCTCCTGAAATACCGCAGGCTTTGTGCCCATGAGTAACATGTTACAGCAGTCAGGACCAAAGTGATGAATAGGTAAATAATTGAGGTCAGGTCAGCTTCTGGCAAGGGAGGGTTTCTTGTCAGTCAGAGGCAAGAGAAAGTGTGCTTTGCAACTGCTGAGCTCTGGCAGAGCAGACGGGAATACTCCCAGACTTCTTCCTGAAGCTATACGCCAAGCAGTGGCTAGGTACTTTTGACCAATGGTAACTTTGTAAGGGCTTTAAAAAAAAAAAAAACACTTTGTGAGATTGTCACTATTATCACCTCTACCTTACTCACATTTGGTTTCAGCTTACACTCTGAGTTCCTCAGAACTCCACCTTTGGTGGTACCTGGTTATTACTTATCTCTTATTATGTATACATCATCTGCCTACTGTTAGCACTTACAACCACGCTCAGTTTGTCTACTGGCTGCCTACATCTGCAGAGACGGTTAATTCTTTTGTAACACCGTGAAGAACAGACCCAGCAGGGGAGCTGCAGTTTTCACATCATTATTTGAGATGCACCTTCGCAGCAACACTGACAGAAAAAAAATATTAGGAAAATACTTATAATCCTTTACTTCTCTCAGAGGAAACACCTTTCAAAAAGGAAGCAGAGCCAAAGGGCCAGTCATCTCAAATACAGCTCCTACTGGAGCTATGGTCTTCTTACATTTTTAAGTACTTGATAATTCTCTCAAGAAGTCAAAAGAAAGCCTTGATTAAGCCAATAGCTATTGCAGAATTGGGGGGGGGGGGGAAGAAACTTTATGAAGTGCTCTATTCCCCAACTAACAAACCTAATGTGCACCATCTTGTTTCTTCACGTTTTGTTGGAGGTGGAATTTTGTTTTCCTAATGAACACTGCAAACTGCCATGCAAATTCCTGTTTCCTGATTCTCTCTGCCTGTGCCAATGGTATCCTGTAGATGGCACTGATGGATAACAAATTTCTTTAATATTTTTCTTGTCGGAGGCCTTTTACATTTTATTAATTCCGGGGTAGCTGAATTACACTGTACTTGAATTCACCTTTTCAGCAACCTGATTATCCCAAATTTACAAAAATTTATGTTCTTACTCCTTGCAATGACAGCCACGTCCTCCTGCCATACCTTCCTATCCCTTCAGAAATTTCCAAATAAAAATAATCTTTAATCATCGAGGTTCAGGTATTTGTGACAGATAACATGAAGAATGGGTGACTAATACTATTAATTCAAATAAAAGGAGACATTTTATAGAAGAAAACAGAACAGATTATCTACATACAAGGCTGAATAACAAACTTACATGGCTGACAAAAGTGTAATTTTTAAACTTAGGATGCTATGATGCTGCTCCTTTGAGATATCCAGAAGCTGAATTCATTCAAACTTTATCTTCCCATGTTTTTTATGAAGCTATTCCCATGCTATTTAAAATTCACTGTTCCCATAATCATCTGTGACTTTATTATCACACAGGATGCAATAGACTCATCTGAATTGGAAACATGCTTTTCTTCCTGCTCAGTGCACCTTTTTTTAGCTAGACAGATGGTACAGCAGCTTCAGAGCAGAGAGTTAAGTATCTGACAAAAACAGCTGGAAGATTTTAAGCGTCCCACTTTGTGTGTCTAGGAGGGCAGCTTATCTGGGATTCTTCAGACAAGGCATTCAAAAAATAGCGTTGAAATGCATTTCGTTCCTCAGGCAAATTAAATTTCAGAAAATGTATCGAAGTGACTGGGCATGACCTTAGTTTCTTTAAGAGGAAAACAGATCTGTAAGCTTTTCTTTTTATGTCCCAGACAAAACTAGTTGTTAAAATATTCAAAGCATATTTGACACCTGTTCACCTTACAAGGCTAGAGAGTTTCTCAAAGACAAACACATCATTTCCTATGTTGAGCTCCCTATTAGGATAAGATTAAATTATCAAGAAATAGAGAAGGGTTGCTTCTGCCAGACATGTACAAGAAATACCAACAGGTATGCTCCCCTACTAACTAGATTCATAACTACAAGGGGTAAACACAGAAAATCTTCAGATTCCTGAACTAGCCTGATATTTGTCTTTGCTGTCAATCCATAGGTGAACTAAATTAGTAAATAAAACCACCCTGTGATAACAGCAGAGGAGGACAACTACAGTACTCAAGGCCATTCACCTGTATTTTGGAACTGAGAAGAGAAATTGAGAATTAGTAAAGCTTTCTTTCATTTGAACTAAAGGAAAAACTGGCATAGGACCAGAGGAGCATGAGGTACCACATGGTTCAGGAGTTCAGCTGCTACTTGCTATCCAAGAAGAATCCAAAACCAATTGCTATGTTTTATCCCATCCATTTAAACAAACAAACAAACAGACCATCCCAAAAACCCACCCCGCTTCAGACATTAGGGGCAAGAGAGTGTCCTTAGAGCACTGACACAAAGAGCAGTAACTTCTCCATAACAGAAAAGCTTCACCAAGGAACTTAAATATCAAGCACTTTAAACACGAGCCTTGCGACACAAACTTTAACTCAATCTTTTCCTCTGGTTCAACTTCTTATCCTTTATCTACTCCGTTTTAGTCCAAGTCCTTGATCTACCCCCCAGAACAGCAAACTAAATCTCAAGTCAACAATTATACACTCCTATGTTTTACTTCATGAAGTAGTTTCTGCCCTTAAGAATACTTCAGAGTTGAAGTCACTGTGCATTTAAAAAACAAACAAACAAATCCCCCCAAAACATACACCACTTCTATCAGCAAACCTCAGGAGGATGCAATTCACAAGACATCTCACGGCTGCCTGAGAGATGCTCTGCACTGCACATCACATTCCTCTCCAGATACTTGCTCCCGTCGCTTATCCTGCGCTGGCTCTGATGCTTCCACCCTTGGGAGTGAACATTAAGCCACCTCCATCAGCAAATAAGATCAGCCCTACAGAAAAGTAACCCAAAATGAAAAAAGCCACCTGTTCTTTCTTTCCAGATTAATGAATTAAATTAGCTCCCAGAAAGCAGGCAAGCACCAAAGCCAATGCAAAAGAAAGGGGTGGACCTGCACAAGCAAAAGAGGGGCAGAGAAGAGCATGATCCCTCCCTTCCAGCAGCAGTAGCCACAAGACCAACTTAATGTGTGAAACCACAGTTGGACATCTCCTTGGCCAACTCCATTTCCAACACTTTCCAAAGACTGCAATACCTAATAACATCCAAAGAATGCAATAACTAAGGCAACAAGTTTTCACAGTCCACTGTACCTGAGGATTTCCCTTAACAAAGGGAAAGCCTGGTACAGTTGCAATACTTCTGCCCCAACCAACCTATAGATTCAAAACAGCAAGAGTTGTTACAACAGTCAATATAAGATTTTAAATGAATTATTAAATCCCTCAACAAATGATGAAACTAAAATTAAAGTTACTTCATGGTCTAATAGAAAGCTATTACTTTTCGTATTTCATAGAATCGTGGAATCAGTAAGGTTGGAAGGAACCTCTGGAGATCATCTAGTCCAACCTCCCTGCTCAGCAGGGTCACCTAGAGCATGTTAGACAGGGTTGCATTCAGGCAGGCCTTGAAGATCTCCAGAGAAGACGACTCCACAACCTCTCTGGGCAACCTCTTCCAGTGCTCCATCACTCTCACAAGGAAGAAATTCCCCCTCACGGTCAGGTGGAACTTCCCGTGCTTCAATTTCTGCCCACTGCCTGTCACATGGGACAACTGAAAAGAGTTTGGCCCTGTCCCCTTGACAACCTCCCTTCAGGTACTTATATACACACTGACAATACCCCCCTCAGTCTTCTCTTCCCCAGGCTGAAGAGGCCCAGCTCTCTCAGCCGTTCCTCATAGGGCGGATGCTCCAGCCCTCTCATCATCTTTGTAGCCCTACGCTGGACCATTGGCCTTCCTGGCCACAAGGGCACATTGCTGGCTCATGGTCAACTTGTCACCCACCAGCACTCCCAGGTCCTTCTCTGCACAACTGCTCTCCAGAAGGTCAGCCTCAAGCCTGGACTGGTGCCTAGGGTTATTTTTCCCTAGGTGCAGGACTCTCCACTTGCCCTTGTTGAACCTCAGGAGGTTCCTCTCTGCCCGACTCTCCAGCCTCTCCAGGTCTCTCTGAATGGCAGCACAGCCCTCAGGTGTCAGCCACTCCTCCCAGCTTGGTATCATCAGCAAACTTGCTGAGAAGGCACTCTGTCCCCTCATCCAGGTCATTGATGAAGAAGTGGAACAGGATGGGACCCAGTACTGAACCCTGGGGGACTCCACTAGCCACAGGCCTCCAACTAGACTCCACGCCACTGATGACGACCCTCTGAGCTCTGCCTTTCAGACAGTTCTCAATTCACCTCACTGTCCGCTCGTCTAACCCACACTTCCTGAACTTATCTAGGAGGATGTTATGGGAGACAGTGTCAAAAGCCTTGCTGTAGTCAAGGTACACAATGTCCACTGCTCTCCTCTCATCTACCCAGCCAGTCATTCCATCAGAGAAGGCTACCAGACTGGTTAAGCAGGATTTCCCCTTGGTGAATCCATGCTGGCTACTCCTGATCACCTTCTCCTCCATATGTCTGGAGATGACATCCAGAATGAGCTGTTCCATCACCTTTCCAGGGGTGGAGGTGAGGCTGATCGGCCTATAGTTTCCTGGGTCCTCCTTCTTGCCCTTCTTGAAGATTGGAGTTCCACTGGCTTTCTTCCAGTCCTCAGGCACCTCTACAGTTGTCCATGACTTTTCAAAGATGATGGAGAGTATTTGTAAGGCTCAACAAAATAGGAAAGAGCTTTCTACCCCTCAGTGTCTGAATACATTTACAGTAAGCTAACGCTTTGTCATTTGTATGCTCAAACATCACCAGCACTTCTGCATTACGCCCAAATTTTAATTAGTAAAGGCTATCCTTCCTTACAGATCTTCCACTATATTGCCCACATAATATTCCTCTAAGTATCAAATGTTCTCAGAAGATTAATATGAAAAACTCTAAGCATTTCCAATTCATATACACTAATCCTGAAAAAGGCTGTCAAACTGTACAACACAGACATACACAGCAAGAAAAGTAATTTTCCCTTTGCAATAATGGCTTCCATTCCAAAAGGCCTTTGAGTGGATCAGCAGCTCACAAACTGCAGTCCATAAGCGATATGAGGTCCATAAGGAGCTGCTAGACCAGGATCTTTCTATTGTTTTCAATGTAAAGTGATGAAAAGGGTCTTTTTTTTTGGGGGGGGGGGTCAGTACAGTCAAAAACATCTCAAAACTGGCTTGATTGTCCATAACAACCTCACTGTGATCAGACTTCAGCACACACACGATCCATTTGCCTCCTCTTTAACCTGAAATGTGTATTATATTACCTTTACTTTTCCTTCTTGAAGGCTGTGGATTTCTTAGCCTTCTTGATTCTTTTCTCTCATTAGATGTTCTTCTAATGATTTACTGGTCACACTCTTCTTCCTCACTTGCTGGGGAATCTGTCAGAATCCTTACCCTTTTCTTGAAGAACGGCCTTGCCCCTCACTTGCCACACTTTATCCAGACTGCCTGGCTTATTTATTTATTGCCATTAACAAGCAAAACAACTGAACCTTTTCTTTCTTTCTTCTTCCTCTCTCTCTTTTTTCCCCCCCCCAAAATTGAGCTTCAAATTTCTGTCCCAGGAGCCCTTATACATCTTCTCTTACCCTTCATTTCAGCTGTTAATTGTGCAATATAATTAAAAAAAATAAAAAAAAATAAATGTCACTTAAAAAAAAAAAAAGGAGCACAGAAATCCAACTCCTTTTCAACACTTTAATCAGCAAAGAAAAGTCTGCATCCAGAGCACTCAGACCATTAGCCCCAGGCAAGCAAGACCTCTGTATGGTATACCATCGTTATTTTGTGCTTTAAAAATCATCAGTAGGACATACACCCTTAAAACAGCATAGAATATTGTTACCTATAGATTACTTCTGCCTCAGTCCAAAAATGTGTTAGGAATACTTGTGCGCAAAGAGAAAAAAATAAAATAAAATCACGTTGGATATAACCTTCTTTATCTATGAAATAACCACCAGAAAAAAAAATTCTTATATATCACAGGATGCTAATAAAAAAAAATCTATTTATTAGGCATTATGAATTCCAACATTTTTCTGTAAACGAAGATTTAACTATTCGGCATCCCAAACCACTACCACATTTCAATAGCAATATTTTTTAGTTATATCATGTTTGCAGCAACCAAAGTGATCCTACACCATTTACAGCAAAAAATAAGCATTTTCCAAATTAACTGCAAGTAATGTCTGACTGGAGAACTTTACAATATTTTATGACAAAAAATTAAAGTGTTTGAGGTACCTCAGTTGCACTACTTCATGAATTAGTGCCAACCACTCGCTTCCTAAAGTAACCAAGCACACAAAGAACTGACTTTCACAAAATGCAATTACCCATGAAATTTTTCATGAACACCTGCATTAATTTTCCAGCTCTTGCATCATGGGATCCAGTGGCCACAGTCTAGGACACGTATTTGACCCCTCAGGGATGTCCCTGCATGGGGCAATGGAACGGCTGGGAAGCAGAGCGTACCGTGGGCGTCTTGATCTCTGACCTTGGGGTATCTCAGGGTGCCTTTTTCAGACTGCTTCTGCTCACATTGTCTTTTTGGGAGCACTGTCTGTAGGGGTAACCAAGTCAGCTCTGGAATAAAGAGCTAGCACAAGGTTTGTAGACTGGAAGATAAACCATGCTGGTGCAGATATGCCACATCCATGGTTTCTGAGCCCATATACTTAAAGGATGCTGCACACGTAAAGTTGCCATAATTTGCCCAGAAAGAAAAACAGAAAGAAAAAATAAAAAAGAAAAAGAAGACTTGCTGACAGTCACACAGGCAGAATAAGGAACCCAAACTAGGCTAGCACCATAACATTGGTTATGGAATATTAAAAGCAAACAAAACATCCACACAGAGCATACCTGAACAAAAGGCATCTATCTTAGCATCTTGTCTTCAACAGCTACTAGAATGAATAAGCGCAGAAGATTATAACTACAGGACAAGGACCTTCTTCTCTACCATGGGCTGCAGAGGCACTGAAATATGGTATTTTGGAAGATTATCAGAAAATCAAAAACAGAAAAATTGGAAAAGTAGTATGTGGGGAAGAAGATTTTGAAAATGAAGTCTCTCCCACAAATTACTATGAAGAGAGTATTTTCTTAAGGCAATTTCCTCTCCCCCTTGATTTTGCTGTTCAGCTAGTGTCTGAGATATTTTTTTGAAGTAATCAACACAATTAAAGATATAAAGATGAAAGCTTTTTTTGGGGGAAAAAAGGTTTAATGACTAAGCTCTTTATCCTACTTTATTTTATGACTGCATCTTTTATCATAACTTAACACCCTACAAAATAAATTGCAGTTTGGCTGCAATATCCACACAAGGGAAATCACAATTTAGATTTGTCATTACTTCTTTTTCACAAATCGGTCTCAGGCTCCGTTTAAACATATGCCAAATATGACCTAGATTTGCCATATCTTGAACAAGTAATCATACTCAAGAAGAGGAAAATAACCATAGATTCAATCCCCACAGTCATAAGTAACTGATAAAGTTACCATTTTATAACTGTATACAATTATATATGAGAAATATTTCAAGCAAAGGGAACACATGCTGAAATAAGGATTAACACAGATAACCTCCTCCCCTTATATTTTGCCCATCTTTTATAAAAATTTAACTTATGCAGTTATTAGTGCCTTATTTAGTTTTACATTAGTTTTCTGTAATTCTCAACAACTTCCTAAAGTAAGTTGTATCAATGGGTCTTTCTTCCACAGCTAACAGGAAAAGATATATCTAGTGAAAACAACTAATTGTCTAAGTTGCTACCTGAAATGCTGGGCATAGACCAGATATCAAAGCAAAACAGCAATCTTGTTTAATGGAGCAGCATACAACAGCCCGTTAGAGAATTCTGCAGCAAATATTATCTTTCTCTACCGCTAACATAGTAAAAAGTTCCTCAGGGAAGAGCTGAACTCACCTGTAACTTAGTTTAAAATTTAAGGATTTAAATCCCAAATAACTAATTAAAATAATTTAGATCTCTGAAGAAAGGATCATTTATCATTCCCGAAGGAGGAAAAGAATTTAAAGTTATTTTGATAAACATTTTGAGGTAATCTAATGCAAAATTCCATTTTGAAAAAAAATACATCAGGTATGGAACACAATAGGCTAACAATAACTCTTCCTCCTACCATAACCAGCCTGCAGATTTCTGCCCTTTGGGTCTCAATAATAAAGTTCAAAGTCCAGATCCAGTTTATTTAGCCCTCAAAGGAAAGGTTTTCCTATTTTTGATACAAACTGCAGAAATATCTCTAATTTACTTATAAAGACAAGGGTTAAAAGTGTATAACATTTGATCATCTGCTCTGTTGATTGATAACACTTTTGGAAGCAGAAACTAAGAAAGTTAACTTGCACATCAGCACTTCCCAAAGTGTGAGAGCTTGGTTTTTTTTGGTTGTTGTTGATTTGGTTTTTGCTTGTTCGATTTTTTTAAGCATACAAGTACGTTCTTTCAATAATTAGCACCACCATTCACAGGTTTCATGTTTGCAATATGTTCTATAGTACAGCAAGAGTCATTCCAGTCATTCCATGTACTTTTAAAGTACTAAGAGATGTCTTCAATTTTCTCCAATGTATTTTTTTTGCTTTCTTAATAATTAGATTCATAAGAAGGTCTTTTATTTGTCTGTCTCCAGACTTAATACATGTCATTTACAAATCTTCAAAGCACAAAGATACTATTTTATACAACATCACAGAAACTTTTGCTTTCAAATTCCTTGGAGAAAACAGATTGAAAAATTTTTCATAAGCATTAATGACAATATCTGGTAAACATTTAAAATTTAAATTATTTGTGAGCTCATAGCGAATTTCTTTACATTCACAAGACAGCATTTCTTCCTCTCAATATCATTCTGAATTTTCTGTCCTTTTCAAGTCAGCTCACAGGATGCCCACTATGGTTCCTTGTCTACTACTTCATTTATCGTGGACAGAGAAAATCAGGACCCCAATGGTTTATCTGCAAATTTCTGAAGAAATACTAGTACGCACATGCTTCCTAAAGCATTTAGTAAATATGACTTATTTACACAGGATTTCACCATAAAAGAACACAAAAACAGCTTTCAATATTTAATACCTACAAGCACAGCAGCATAGTCTGAATCTCTGCTAGGAGTCTGGGATGACATATTAATCCAGAATTGGTATTTCTGGAAAGTAAACCACACGACAATTACAACAGAGAAAAAAAACAAAACAAAAACCAAAAACAATTAAGAATGATACTAAGTGTGAAGACTGTGTCAACTTCTGGTTGCAATTAACATTAAATTCTTAGCACTTCTCTGAAAAAAAAAAAGAAAGAAAAGAAACTTGGATAAATTCACTCTCAGGGAGACAATATATTTGAAACAATACTGGAGTGAGAGCAAGACCTGTCAAAACTAGAATGAAAGACCTTAAATGAAAATATATTCAGGAGGAGCTGCTTGCACATGTTAATCTTACAAAGCAGAAGACCTGTGCCAGTATTACAAGACAGAGCTCTCATTTCTAGGTCCACACTTCGAACCTAACCCAAACTTATGTTCCCAACAGTTCACATTCACCCAGCTATTAAACACACATTATGGTCTCAACCTGACTCTTTACAGTAGGTTTCGTCAGTGGCCTTAGCTGATACTAGAGTAAGAAGCTGTAGACAGTGAGCCTGCTCCATCCTCCAACGTAACTCCTCAAAACCAGAATTCGCTGCATGGATTGGTAGCACTGGGACTTGCGTATGTCCACTGCGAATTCTACAGCCGTCCTGTGCAGTGTTGAAACTTCACACTGCAGGCTGGCATCTGTCAATAATGTCATGCTCACGTCAGTAGAGAAACATCTCTTGAAGTTTCATTCACAACATTCTGACAAGCTCTGGCGAAAGAACCAAAGGATTCAAGTGAGCTCCTGAAGTCTAAGAAGTAGAACAGCAAATGAGAAAGTTAATATTCAGTTAGTATTGGAAGAAAAATTCAAAAGAAGAAAGCCCAACAGAACTTCAATTCTTTCACAGCGTCAAAAGGAACAAGGATGAGGAAAAAATTTTTTTTCCTCCCGCCACTCTTCCCTAGAAGGTATATCCTGTTAAGTCCTAATCTTTGTCTAACAAATAAATAAATAAATAGATCCACAGGCAGTAATATGAATCTCATGTCACAAACAAAAAGCAAGTCTATGTTTCTGCTGCTATAACATAGCACATAATATCCTTTTTTTCCCTCTGATGTCCTTTTTTTCTAATGTTATTTTGGAATTCAACTACTTTAAAACTTGGTTTCTGTAACACATGTTATGGCCATTATATGGATTAATTTCCTACTCTCCTACTGGCAAGACTATTTGTTTCAGTTTTATGAAGTTCATATTATGGACAAAAGACACACAAAATTAAAATTCCAATAGTAGAAACTCCTTTAATGTGTTCCATTCCTTCAAAAAATGCATACTGGAACAAGGGTTTCGCCACCATTACCTTAAAGGCCTCTATATTTCCAGTTTCCTAATTCCTCTGAGTCTTATTTCTCATTATTCTCTTACTGCCAGATGAAATATGAATACATATGAGCGTGATTTCCTGCAGATCCTGTCACTGACTCCCCATCTAAGCTTACGAACAACCAGAAAGGGTCAAAATCTTTCTGTGGTGATAAAGCATGGAGTACATGTCCTCCCTAGTTACTTCCATCTCCAGTTGCTGGGGACCAAGAACAAATTATAAACTAATCTCTCATCCCTTTAGATTTCAACTTACCTTTATAATACAACACAGGTTTGAGGGAAGATGTGTTTTTCTGTAAGTTAACTTTTAATTACTGAAATATGTCATAGTCGATAGAATTAAACCTCTGAATGCAAATCTAAAGGAACAATCCAGATATAAACTTCATAATACAGCACTAAAATCACCAAAATTGCTTTTAAAATACATACACAGTACATTTTCACATATGCAAGCCACACCAAATTGAAAGTGGTTTGGAATCAGAGGCAGGAAGGTTACTGGGTTAAAAACTTCCTCCTGCACAATATAGGAAGTTACAAGCGTGCAACCTGCACTGGTATATCCTAGGAATTTCTATTTTGTAATCTATAACATGAAAACATGGTAGCTGTGTCAAAATCTGAGTCTCAAAGCTCAACGCTAACTTACTATGCACACGTGCAACTTCAGCAGACAAAAAAACAAACCATCGGCAACCACAAACATGCATTCAATCATAATCATTTTTAAAATGTGTAAGAGATGGCTGTCTACTTGCAATCACAAAGTTCTCTCTTGTGTGCTTGATCTAACAAGTAATTAGTTTCCATTTAACAGAAAGTTCAAGTTGTTAAAAGCTTAAGTTTGATTAAGAGCAGTCTTACCAAATCAACTAACTATGGCGCTTCCACTGCTGGCTCATCACTCAGATGACAACCAGACACAAAGCTTTCTGCCACGGACTATTACTCTCAAATTGCCTTAACCAGGACCACACATTTGTAAGATAGGTCTACACAAGCACAACCCCTTACAGACCTGAACCTATGTTATTCTGTGTTTGAAATATGGCTTAAAAAAAAGAGTGCAACATGTAAGATACTGCAGGGACCAGTGACAGCACATAGATGTACTAAATCCCTCAATTATAACTATTTTGCAGTGTGTCCTGAACTAACAATTAATGAAAAAGATAGCTGTCATTCCATCTAGTCTGCAGTATGGGTGTTAAGACCTAGACAAGTATAATGAAAGTTGTTAGAGGGGATTTTTTTTGAGGAATTTAAAATCTATGAGATGAATAATTTTGAGTACATTTAGTGACACTATCAAACCAATCAAACCACATTTATAGAAAGGATTAATTAACAAAGCAGGAAAATAATTTCTACTTGATCTTAAAGAAACCTCCTTTAAAGGAAGTAATTTTGAAAGGAATTAAGCAGGGAAGCTGCAGCATTTGTTTGCCAGTGTTTTTCTTAAGTTACAAAAATAAAGCTGAATCTGTAGTTCCTAGGTATGACTTCTTTCTCTGGATGCAAAGGCAAAACGGAGAACAGACTAGCTCGCTTTTTGATCAAGTGAAACAAGATAGTAAACACAGGATTACTGGTGGGTGTTTTTCTTCCCCTCCCTCCTCCCAAACACAATCCTCCAAGATGGAAGAGGAGCCATGGAGAAGAATCAACTACTACTATTTTGAAGAAAGGAAGTGAAGGAGCAATAAAGCAAAACTAACAAACAAACAACAAAACAAACAAACAAACAAAAAAATCTCTACTTTTAAATTAAGTGGAAAAGAAGTCAGAAAGATGAATACAAAGGCTGAAGCCCCTGATGCCTGATTAAAGAGAAGGCAGTTGTAGCTCACCTGAAGAACTCCCAGCAGCCTAAACAGGTCTCAAAGCTTCTCAGTCAAGTCAGGTACTGAGGCAAATTTCTAAGCCTTATCTATCTCTGTAAGTAAAATCTAGCTAGTTTGTAGCATGTATCTGATAAGAGCTCATGTACAATGGATCTCACTAGCTTTCTGATATGATCAGTTTTTCTTTCCTTAAATGAGTCTTTCACATAGCAGGAGAGGAGGAAAGAAAAATAAACTAAAATAATTGTCAATGCCAGAAGAATTGGCAGGGACAATTCAAGGGCAGCAAAGCATTTGCTACAGCTTTTAAACTTAATTTTTGAAATAGTCCTGATTTTTAAATTCTTGGTGACCCTTTAAAGTCTGTCAGGTTTGTCTCTAGCAGTAGTTCCTTTAGGGCAAGCACTGGAGACAGTCTGCCTACCCTGAGGGGAACTGAGACACTCAGAAGCGGGGTAAAGAAAAGATTATTAATAATTTAAGACAGTGGTCTGCCACCTCTAGGAGAGAGCAATAGCGTAACTATAGAAACATCTAGCTCCCTAGTTTATATTTGGGTTTTTTTTTTTTTGTAAACCTTATAAATCTGCTCAAGAAAATACAAATTCCTGTGGAGGACACAGCGTTACACGCAGCTCTGGCGAGGGTTCCGGGAACGACCCCCCGCGTTTGCTACCGAGACCTCCCGCGCCTGCGAGCGCCTCCGAACAAGGAGAGGGGCCAACTGGCACGCACGTGGCGCGAGCGGGAAAAGCCGGGAGGGAATGTCTCACACAGGAGAGAACACTTACTGCAAGCGACAAAGTGTAGACCTCAGCAACAATGAAAACCCTAAGAAAATCACTTTTACTGTTACCCATACATGACAAGAAAGTGAAGTTATCACAGCCAACAAGTATATTCACTGAGTGAAAACCAATTTCAATGATCCAAGCGTGAATTCTGCCTACTCTGCATCATCAGCTCTCATTTCTGCTTTATATATAGGTAACTTTCTTGTCTGGGCTACAAAGGAATATTTTGAAACTATTTCCATTTATTCAGTACTCTTTTCCTGCTCAGAGCAAACATTGACATAGCAGCCAAACATTGACATAGCAGCCATTCACTGGTACATTAAACTCGTTATTCAATAGTCACATGCATTACAAATCAATTGCACTTGAAAGCAGAAAAGAGCAGATGTGAACTTAAATAATTACATTTCAAGAAGATGCTTAAGCTACCGTGTGCATAAAGTAAAACTGAGTAAGCTGTAGGTGAGTTCACAAGATCAAGATCACAATCAGTCCACACTGACCTTTTTTTTTTTTTTTTTTTTTTTTTTTTTTTTTTTTTGATTTTAGGAAAATATTAATTGCAACCAAAGAAACTGGCTATTATTCATACAATGTATTCTCAAAACTGATTGGCACTTGGTCTGTTCATTATGCAGTTTCTTTTTTCACAGACATGAAACCCGAGCTTAAGAAATCCTGCAGTTTTTCATATCAGAATGTGTCGTACATAAAATTTTGCTGAAATCTTCAGACCTGCGAGAAATGAATTACTGTGTGATAAATTAGCACAGGGCAGACACTCAGGGAAACCCATGTTCTCTATCATTAAAAAAAATAGAAATTTTCAGAATATCAGGATAGTATATCAGTTTTCTTTGCAAATTATTCTACTAGAATATCCCAAATAGCATCATCACCTGCTGAATACATTTCACTTACCAAGAGTACCCTACATATTGAGGCTACACACTCCCCATAAGCACAGAAATCTGGATTCGACATAACATTTTAATGAGAATCATAGCAAGAAAAAAAAAAGTCATTCAAATGTAAGAGAATTTAATTTACAGCCTAGCTTTGTACACCCATGTTGCGGACTTGCTACTCAAACATACTTTACTTATGGCAGCAAAATATCCAGCAAAATTGGGTATCATACCATACAATTAAACATGCTTTGCATGAATTCTTCTACACAAATACTATCAGTGAACAACAAGACAAGAACACAGAACTGGTACAGCTGAAAACTAGCTGTTTATTCATCAGTTCAGCCTCTCTCAACATTTGCAGCAAACTCACAATCATGATGACGATTGCCCTTATTTCCCGAGCTTTGGTTTATTAATACAATACAAAATAAGAAGGGAATCTTTGTGAGTCAAAGTACCAAACTTAAGAGTCAGTCCTACTTACTTATTCCTTTGGGGCTGCTTTCATAATTTCCACATGGCCTTACAAACAGAATCAAAATACAAGTATCAGAAGATGTAAGCAATAGCATTCTTGCAATAAAACACAATACTCACACACACCAAGCACTCACATATGCTAGATGTGGCAAACAGAAAGGTCACTACAACTTCAACTGTTAACTCAACCTTGCTCAGAATACAACTGTAGATATGCTGGATTTGTCAGCCTACAGTCTCAATTTTGTTTTATAAACATATAAATGGGTAACATGTTTTACCTTCAACAAACAAGATTTCTGAAACCAGTACTAGTGAAAATGTAATAGTTCATTAAAAAAACATATTACTGTTGTGCAAACATCCCCTAAATGCAAATTGTGAACCTCATGCATTAGCATACATGAGTCTAATGTCAGCTCTTCCAAAGAGCAGAAATACACACATGCTAGTACTCAAGAATTATATGAATTTCATGTTGCTATTAGGGAAAACTAATAAAAACATCCATGTAAAACTTATGTGGAAAGAGAAACGAAACTCAGAATTCGGGAAAAAGAACAAACAGCACATATTTATCTATCTCATTCCACCTTAGTACAGTACAAAGGATGAGTGTGACATACAGAAATTGATTCTCTCTTGCCCTTAACTATACAACATAATACTAAATGGCTAACTGAAGAGCATAGTGGAGGCCATAGAGGAAAATCACAAAAGGAACAATGTATATGGACTGAAACTTCCTTCTATATGAACCTAAAAATGGTTTCATCCATATCTTCTACCGGCCAAGATTAGTTTTTCCATGAAAGCTCTTTGAGAGTTTGATCAGCCAAAACACGTAAGAAACAGATTTCCTGGTGTCTAAGAATTGTTCTTTTGACAGCCTATATGGTAACACCCCCCTCAACCAGTACTAGCATTATAAGACAACTAAAATAATGCATGTTTTTGAAGTTAATACTCAAGTCTACTAAAACAGACTGAAAAGTACTCATAAAAAATAATTCAGCTTAGAGAGACTGACCTTTCCTTAAAGACAAAAGTTTCTTGATGGGGTGAGCCAGAACAAGAATTTAACTTCAGTGTTTCAACCAGAGCTCTCCTCAGAGAGCCTTTATTTCCATCAGCTATAGAGTGATTGGGGAAATACCCTTCCCAGGCTGAAGTTAACCAAGTTACTGTTGTATTGCAGTAATTTTGCAATTAGTATCAACATAACAAGTAGGACAAAATTTTCTGTGTTCTTGCAATCATCAAGGCTTTCTGCACAGGAGTCCTGCAGGTTAGCCTTGCTTCCAGGAAGTCCAACAGATCTCACCAGTAAGCACAGAAAGTTACACAACTGTTACCTCATAGGAAGTACATCACAGGCATCTTCGTATTACAAAAATATCTCTAGAAAACGTTACAACTGGTTGTAAAATAATAAAACATAGTGAATATAAACTTGTTTTAACTTCTGATCCAGCAACAGCAGGCAACTGACTCCGTGCCTCCAAGGTCGCTTACAGATTCAGCAATTCAGTAACGCATAAAAGATTAAAATCAGTTTTACTGCTAGAGAGATGGCTACAGGCAGAAGCTATAAACTGACCAGACACTTTGCTTGTCACTTGGAGGATCCAGCTGCCGGCTATTTTCAGGGAAGTTACCTCATTAGCCACTACGAAGTACACAGACATCTTCATTTTTCTAGCCCAGAAAATGATAGCTTACCATTTGAAACAAGTTGCTAAAAAGCTGCTAATTGTCAGTCACAGCAGTTTTTATTATATATAAAAAAATACAGTGTTAAGGTCATCATCCTGTTAATACAAAATATAAATTGACCTTAGCCATTCTACCAACACAAGGATGGAATCAATCCCTAGATCTACACTAAGTCAGCCAGTCAGCCACGCAGGAGGACAGATGACTCCCACGGCTCAAGCTACAAGATCTCTGTTACCAAAGTTAGCTGTTTCAAACTGATAGAGAACAGAACTGTCAGCAATCCAATGTCATCAGAAGGAGAGCAAATTATCTCAGATATTTCCAGATATTAAGACAACATGATCATAAAATAATACAAAACTGAAGTTATTATATAAGAATATACCACCCTGCAGACAGCAGTATTCTTCAATAAAACTGATGCATTTTACACTTCTCCTTGAGGAACAAAGATAGATGGAACATGCACTTTTAATTAAAGAACATGAACTTTTAATTAATCTGATTTAAATTCACAGTGTCAATTTGCCTTAACAAGTGTCTTTAAATCCCCAAACCATCATCCCTAAAACTCTCCATTAATAGTCTAATCAGGTGCAATTTAGTCTATAAATATTATATTAGAGCCTGATTCAGAAAGTTAAAATTAAGTATGTTACATAACTAACCCCTTGCAGAAATTACTCTTCACCCTACAACTGTTTTTCAGTTTACTATTAGCTTTTGTACATCACAAATTACTATAATCTTTTAGTAAAAAGAAATGATGTAATCTTTTTTTCCCCATCTACTATATGAAACAATGTGAACTTAGGGGTGGGGAAAGTCAAAAAAATATTTTCTTTGCAAGTCTACATAACTGCAGGACACAAAATGAGCTAGGTGATGATGAAAAAATTCACAATTTCTGTTATGTCACCTCATCCTCAGTTAGCCACCCTTTCCAACAGTAAAAACAAAAACAGCCTTAGCAATTTTAAAACAAAAGGCATACAAATTAACACACCAAAAAAAAGGATGCTTCTTCCTACCAATTTGATGTGTTGAAATGCTTTCAAATACGGGTTCAACAAACTCTTTGGGTGGAGAGAGGGAGGGGAGAATATGACAACATGGAAGTCTGCAAGTAGATTTGTTTAAGCTGCCATGGAAATGCAGTTAAAGGTGGCTGCTTCACATTACTTTTCAGCCACAGTAGAACAAGGCCGATCCCAAACGGCAGCCCCGGACTCCAGCCAGATCAAGCCCCTGATGGAGTTTCACAAGCGTCCCTGTCACTGCATGGAGAGCGCAATGCCCCTTTCGGCGGTAACGCAGATTCAAGCTCCCTTAGCCCAAGCATGAAACTTTACCAGAAGCAACTCGCTGTGCTGCCCCTCTCCCCATACGTGCCCTCCCCCCCAGGAAATCCATCCCACCAGCCTGCACGCAGCCTTTGGGAATAACATCCTCTCCTCCCAAAGCGTTAAAACAGTTCACAGTACTACTGCTGGTATTACATTTAACTCGCCGTCTGGAATAGTACAATAAATATTTTTGAATCATTTAAAGGAAAACAAACAAAAAAGGTTTTATTTAACCTTATATCCAGCCAGTGCAAGCGATTCAGTGCTGGTCTGACCTTACAGGCAAAAGAAAGAACTGGAAAATAGGTTTAGCGACAACATACAGCTGAACCAAGCAGCACCTAGTTAGCTGGGAATACAACTGTTTAACCAGACCGCTGCCAGCTTCACAAGTTTAGCTGCCTAGTGATCTTCCAATACATGCAAAAAGCTCAAGTAGTACGGCAAATCAGAATTACAGCAACAACAGAAATAGAATAATACCAGATAAAAGTAATGAAAAGGATGAACTTGTCAAAATTCACATTCTATTAAACAGTGTGGGTAAATATTTTCCTCACTTTTAATAAGATGTTAAGCAAAAACTTGAAAAGCCTTAAGTCTGAAACAAAGACATGAAAAGTCTGAAAAATGACTTTCAAGAAATTATGAAAAAGCTGCATGCATAGCACTACTACTTTCCTGTAAGTTTTACTTGATTTACAATCAACAACTACTCACACCTGATTTAGAGTCAAACCAATCCCCTTCATTTCATGTATTCTCCTAGCTGTAAAGTTCAACATTTAACATGTAAAAACAGTTGTGTTATCCTTACCTGAAATCTGTACAATGCTCTTAGAAAGCCCTAACAGGTTTTTTAGCCTCATTAGTGCAATAAACAAGTATTCATAACATTGGGTACAAAGGGCAACAATTCAATACTATATACTATATTTATAAATCACTTTTCACTATTTTTACTCAGTAAACAGATCATATTGGCTTGTGAGCTAACCTACATTTACACATACAGACTGGAAAAAAGTTTTTAATGTTACAGAATGTTGTTGGACAGAAATTTGGACACAGCTGGGTTGAGTGGATTGTTTGTTTTTTTTAATGAAAACAAACTTTGAGATTACAAATTCTTTCAAATTAGACCTTAATTTTGAAGCAATTTGGCTTTGCTATTTTTTCTTTTTACTATTTTAGAAATTTTAACTAAAAAGCATACAATCTTCACGCTACTCTACATTTCACTTTATCTTCAGTGCAGCAGGCTGCAACAGAAATAAAACCTCTGGTCTATGAGGCTTTTTATTTCTGTAATAATACAGAAAAACTGTATCTTTGCCTATTTAAGGATTTATTACCACAAACAGTTCTGACAGAAAGAAAATACAATAATTCCCCCTATATACTAATGATAAAATGACTAGAACTAAATGGTATCCCATAATAGTTTTACACATACGAATGTTCTATTTTTTTAGTGGTATTATAAAAGTGATGCATTGGCCATAACATTTACTGTTTACGATCTGCAGTAAGCTATACCCTTCTCAAGGGATATTAAATAATCAAGAAAATGTTATTCACACTATGTATTTGAAAAAGTAGATTGGTGTGCCAATTACTGATTCTTTACTATGTTATAAAGGATATTCGTCAGCCTAGAAAGGAGAGGAAGAGAGAACAAAGACTGGAGATTTATTTTCTTCCCAACTGAAAAGAAGGTTACACATTCATTTGTTGAAGAAATTTCCTTAAGTCCAACAAAGCCTGAAGAATGAAAAAAATGCAAATGTTTGCTATAAGTATGTGCTGAAAACACTTCATTTCAGAGACAGGAAAACGAAAGCTCTGAAGAATCACACAGTGACTCACGGGACTACAAATAAACAGATCCAGCAATAGTAAGATCACAATTCCATTTAAGATGTATCCATTAAAGATGAATATGTTAATGATAGCATTTGTTTAAAGTATTCTTTATTATTATTGCTTATGTGTCACTTTCTACTCAAAGATCACAATGATCTATGCAGGCTATAATGAACTAATGGTAATACCTCCAGAAACGCTACATTATTCACTTTACAGATAAGTAAATGCAAATACGAAAAATTAAGTGACTTGCCCCGATCACAGAGCCAAAAGCCTAGGTGTGAATATAATCCAGATACCCCAACTTCCAGTGATCTGTCTACCACTACACGTTAGCCTTTCTAAAGTGAGATTTAACCTTTTCTCACATTTCACCTTCTTCCTAAAAGTCTGGTGAAGCTTACACAAAGAATGTTCACCTCATGCAACTGACTCTCTTGAGAAAAATAAAACCTTAAAAAACATCACCCTTACTGCACGTATTACAGAACACCAAAATCTCTAGTTGTAAGGGTCAGCCAAGAGCTTCAGCCCACGCAGGACCTGTGCAAAGGCAGCAACACCTCACAGATTAAAAGCTGCTGGCCAGACACAGACTAGGTAGGAGGTATTATGGTAGCACATCCATCCTAAAAGCAAGGACATCTGATGCAGTTCTGATTCATGGCAGGCACAGGAGCTGCCACCATCACATCCAAACAGCGGGAAGAAATGGATAAGATCATCAGAGAAATGTATACTGTCCCAACAGCTGTTCCTCTACATCCTGTCTCACAGAGACATTTATCTTTAAGCCTTCTTCTTTAAGGCTCCCAGCACAGGCTCTGTGCTGAAATAGCCTAGCGACCCAAAACTCAGCAAAAGGTTAAAAATGCAGATCAGTATTCCTATCACACCAAAGGCTTTCAACCTGGTGGCAGTTACATCCCTCGTTATTTCCACTCAGAATCTATTTTGCACAGACAAACATGGATAGAAAAACCTCTACACTAAGAATCTCTTAACTGTCTAAAGAAGATTTCAAGGACTAGCAAAGTATATAGATGGGAAAGCAGATCAAAAGCAAAGGAAAATACTGATGACAAAAAGACATCAGTCAAAAAGGTTAAAGAAAACGGATATAGATCGGACATGACAGCAAGCAATCATAAGCTGATCATCACAACTTATAAAATATAACTTCAAAAATAAATGAATAGGACCTTGAGAAAGGCAACATGGGCAATTAACCAATTTTACAGCAGAGATGTTTTCAGTTTTTTCTATTTTGGGGAACATCTAAGTATTTAAGTACTTAATAGATACGCACTTACAATGCACTCACAATCTGAAGATTAGAGTTTGACCAACCTACAAATCTCTTAAAACATTTTCAAAAATTACCAAAGGGATATTTTAGATAATCTTGCTTTATATATTTTACCTGAACACAAAATAGGAAATCTATGTCAGTATATAAGCATGGGTAAAAATACACAGATTTAAAACATGTATCTAGTATTAAAAAATCAAGTCTGTCTTCTAAACAGCTATGCTAACTCAGAACATAGGTCTCAGACCCACAATTAAAGATTAATCACATTTACAGTCAAATACACAACACATTTCAAGAAATTAAGAAATAACCAAATCAAAACTGATATCATTATCATACCATAAAATACGTTAAGGTACGATTTGTGTATTGCTGTCAGTTGACTGAAACTTGTCAACACGAAATGAACTCTTCGTATAATATAAAGACCTAGGCCATCAAAATGAATTTGCAGCAAAGCTTTTAGAAGTACCAGTGAAGCCAAATAAGAACATCATAAACAAAGGCACAGGATTCAGTTTTTATCTCAGTAAATAATTTTGTTTCCACATGATACATCAGGTTAATACAATGCTTTGAAACATATATGAAGTATACAACAAAAATATATTTTTTTACTTCATATATGTTCCAAAGTACTATGTGCATGTATATGTGTGTCTATATATACATTATATATATATTTACATACACACACACATTATATATGTGTGTGGATTCAATCCTGCTGACACCTTTCTATTCTTACTGGTGCTCTTCAAGCAACATGCTTTTAAGTCTCGAAGCGGCCTACCTGGATCGCTTAAAAAAGGAGCATCATAGCTCTATCCTCAAACCTGAATCCATCTCCAAAAATACTGTTTTTAAACTTAACTCACAAATAAACAAGCAGCCTATACCTTTAACAGAATGTTTAAAACTAACAATGAAGTCCCACATCAATGTTGTGGGTCTCCATGATAAAACCTCTACAGCTGTAATAGAAGCCCAAATATATTGCACTTAGGTTCTCCTATTCTCTGTGTTCCATCCACCAATTTTAACAATGGATCCAAAGGCAGAAACACTTTTTCTTAAAAAAAAAAAAAAAAAAAAAAAAAAAAAAAAAAAGCTTTTCTAAGCTTATCGTAATACTGCACCTTATATTTATAAACAATTCAGCAAAATCCCCTCTGCTAGCATTTTTCAAGTCAGTTATTTCCCACTTCTATTAACAAGTTGCCTTTTTTTGCCAGAAGAGTGTACCAAAGTCCAATATCTAAATCCCCTCCTCCTCCCAAAAAGAACATTTGTTTTAACAAGCTATATTTGTCTCCCATACTCCTTTTGTTCAAATCAAGGCTACCAGATTTACATGGAACTTGAAAAACAAATCTTATTTTTATAACATTGCACCATTATTGTAGAGTTGCCAAGGAGTACTACACAGTTGCAGTTTTTATTCTTTAAAAGAAAAGCAGAGCATTTGTTTTGAACAAATGTTAGGTTTTGCCTTACACCTGTTCAAAAATGCTGTGTACACTAAACTTGAGTTCTATTAACCTTCTTGAACTTCAGTTATAGCAAACAATGTTGCATATTAAAAAAAAAAAAAAAAAAAAAAGCCAACAATCCGTCGCCTTTGGAAAATTTCACTTAAGAAAAAAAATAACTTTAAGCTTCAAGTATTTTGTTGTTTAAAGAAGCGTGCTATCGATCAGTTCTTTTACAACTAAGGAAAACACTGCCTAACAATCCCAACTTCTGCCTGTTGGCAGGAACGCTAATCTTCCATCAGCTCGCCTTATAAACGAGCGGCTTATCTGCTCACCAACCTAAAAAAGCCTCCACACCGCCCAAAGACTAGCCCGCCGCTCCCAGCGGCGCGGTGCGGAACAGGCGGCGTTTCCGCGGCCTCTCACTCACAGGACGCACGCCTGCGCCTTCCGAACTGACTCGGTTCGCCGGTCCCGTCTCCCCCCCGGTTCTCCCCCCGCGGAAGGGGTTCCCCGCGCCACCGGCCCCCGCGCCGGGCCGCGGGGCTGTGCCGAGCCGGGCGCCCCCCGGCCGGCCGCTTACCGGGCGGTGTCGAGCAGCGGGTGCTTGGTGCCCACCAGCTTGCGGACCTGCATGGCGATGTTGCTCAGCTCGTCGCTTAGCAGGCACCGCAGGCTCATGAAGGACGTCGGGTAGCCCACGATCTTCTCGGCCTCCGACACCACCTGGCTCCAGGGCGCCGCCGGGCTCGGGGGGCGGCCCGCCGCCGCCGCCAGCCCCCGCCACCCGCCGCCGCGCCGCGCCACGGCGCCCCACATCCTCCCCCCCCCACCCCGGCTCCCCCTCGCTCGCTCGCTCGCTGCGGCCAGGCCCTGCCTCCCCCCGGGCGCCGTCAGCGGGCGGCGGAGGCGCGCGGCGGCCGCGCTGCCCGTGCCGCTCCCGCCGAGCAGCGCCGCGGCGGGCGCAGCGGGCTCATTGTGCCCTGGGGGCAGCCATCTTGGGCGTCGCAAAGCACGCCGAGCCGTAAAGCGAGGGCGGCCGGGTGTCTCCCCCCGCCCAGCCCTTCGGCGCCGAGGCAGCGGCGCCGCGGTCCCTGTCCCTCTCGGGTCTCGTCGCCTTCAGCGCACGCTCTCCCGCCCTCGCAGGCCTGTCCCACGGTGCTCCTCCGCGATGCAGCGGCGGGTTTCCAGCACGGCCTCCCTGTGAGCTAAAGAACTTCTCTCAACCGAGTAGCGATAGTAGCAGTGAAGCTAATTCGTAGCGGCCGGTTTGTCTGTGTCCTGCCGTTCCCTAGCGCAGTCCACCGTGTTTCCTGTAGTCTCTTACTCTGAGCACGGCCATCACTGGCTCTTCTCTGTAGATGCACATGCCCAGAGCTTTTGTGAATTCAGAGAACAGCTTTTCTGTACTCAGTAAAAGAAGAACTTTCACTGGCCACCTTCAGAAATTTAAGTGATTTGTTCAATTCCCCATCAGAATTTTGCTCAACTGCCTTAGCAAGAAAACAATCATTCTGTCTTCACAATCACTTATTCCTCCTAAAACTTTTAAGCTTTACTGCAAAAAAATGAGGCAGTTTAAAAAAAAAAAACAGTCTCATTACTCTATTGACATTGACATGAAAAATGAGGGCATTGTATTTATCTTTATAAATACAAGACACATCTCACTTTATTTTGTTTCCATTATTCCACCTGATTAAAAAGTGTTACACTGAAGGATACTGTTGAAGATGCAAGCAGAAAACAATTCAGACACCAAAAGGATGAAATGCGATGCAAGAGAATACCAGTATCTCTTCCAGTTGCAGAAAGAAGCTGTTAATAAGGAATACTCGTACCTGTGTCTAGTGACTGTAACAAGGTGTTTATCATTCCTACACCTGAAGTAAGACGCAAAATGGATGCCAAAATTGTAGAAGGGAGGGAAAGGGAATTTGAGTGTGGAGTCAACAGTGGGACAGGCTGGTAGCATCTAGTCAGTCTTTCCCAAACTAGAGAGGGAGGAAACTGGGATGAAGAGAGCCTGCACTGAAAAGATTGTAAAATGGTTAAGGTCCTGTTGTGATATCTTTACTTTCTGGGCTATGTCTCTCTGAGAGAATAAAGTTTTGCATTGAAGGAGCTGCCACTGAGTCATTTTAGCCAGTTACTATCACAGAAAAAACTGTTGGTAAATAGGATGTTTCAGCTTAGAAGTGCAGTCTAAAAATGACAAAATGTAATGGCGTGTTTCTATGCAGAGAGACTAAGTTAATGAAAATTGCCAGAGGGATGCACTTAAGAGAAACAACCAAGGTACCTCATCCTGCAATGGTGACAAGTTTAATGATTCATTTCTTGAGCATAATCCATTCTTGCACTTAATGTAATAAGCATTCTGTGAAAAAACTAACATGACTATGCAATTAAAAGCTGCTTAAAATAATAATACATATAAACAGAGTGAGGAAGATTAAGGTTCTATGGGCAGCAAATCTACCCTTTCCTAATGTGTGAAACTTCAGCTTTTCAAAATCACTGTTCTTTTAAAGGTTCTTATTATTTTCTAAGAAACTGAACACCTCTGCCCCCTTTCAAAATTCCTTTGTGTAGAATTCTACTAAGTCCAAATGTTTTAGAAATAGGGCAAGAATCTAAATCACCACATGCAGCACAATTTGCCGCAGGATTCACCAGTAGCAGCAGTAGGTTGGCACCCCTTAAAAATGACAGTCACTAGAGAAATAAAGCATACATTTTGTCAGTGAGTTTCACAGGTTCTTTCTTTCTTTCTTCCTTTCTTCTTTTCTCTTTCTTCCTTTTCCCTTTCCTTTCCTTTCCTTTCCTTTCCTTTCCTTTCCTTTCCTTTCCTTTCCTTTCCTTTCCTTTCCTTTCCTTTCCTTTCCTTTCCTTTCCTTTCCTTTCCTTTCAACAGCAGAATAATGTGGACATTCTTGTTTTTGAGAGGATTATAATTAAGTAGCCTCTGTCACTCTTAGCCCAACCCCTTCTTCCCTTTAGTCTAGGCTATTTTTGACTTCTGGTCTAAGTTCATAGTTTCTTTCCCCTAGCCTCTTCACTTCTTGCTCCAGTTCCATGTACCATCCCTACAGGCTACTGTTTCTCCTTCTAGCTAGAGCCCCCACATCTTTTTCATGTTAAGTTCCAGTGATTAAGTTAAGATCCAGTTTATGCTCTGCATCCTAATCATGGGCTCTTCTTTTTTACACACTTGTGAGGGCAACTATGGGGAGCAACAGGAGCATGCTCTCTCAGTTTTTGTGCTCAATTCCACAAAGGCCTCTGTTGCTAGGAAAAGCCATTGCCGGAAAGTCTTGCCCATCCCTAGTAAACTTAACAGCAGATACTCATTACAGTTGGATTTTTCAGACAGTAGAATGTGAAAACACCATTCTGGCCAGGGGTGGGTGTTTACATTTTTTAATGGAAACAGTCTGCGACATTCCCCACCCCTCCCTAGTCTCAGTTCAAATCCTCTGCCAAATTTGAATTTAGAACATGGAGATGCTAGTGTTTCTCAGTCATGCTGTCCAACAATATTGTTTAACACAAGAAAGATAATATATTTTTCCCCAATCGCATTCTGCAAATTGACTCAACTATTTTAAAAATCAGCTTCAAGCTGAGACACCAATCATAGAAAAATGAATCACGCATCAATTAAAATATGACAAGGACATAAGGCATCAAAAGCCACAATCTTATAGAGGGTAATGATGGACAAGTTTACTGCTTTTTGCTACTTGCACTGCCTATAATTTAGAATTGCTCAGTACCTCTATCCAAAAACACACCAGAAGCAAAAGTGTGATGTGCTTACTGTATTTTAAGTTGTGGACAAAACAGTGTGCATTTTTTTTTCTTCTTGGCTCATTTCCCCTCAGATTGAACAGAAAAACCCACACTATTTCAAGAACTCCAGTGATGATACAATAGATGTGTCTATTTCTTTTGAGTCTTAAGTAGAGAAGAAAAATTAAGCTTTTTTTCCCTCTATCAATTGACATTGTTAAGCCTCCCAGGAGGAGAAAGAAGCCACTGTGGGAGGCCAGTATCAAAGTTGAAGAACAAAGATGAAAGGTGAAGAGACACTTCTGTTTACAGCAGCATGCTCTGGACTAATATACCAGAGAATACATCAAAGCCACCACTAATGCCAAGTCTGGATATCTTTTCTAACAAATGGAATGAGGAAATATTTTACGGACTTCTACCTCAAATAAAACTTTTGCAAGGCATTCTTATCTGACTGAGGGACATTTGACCTTTCAGTCTTTCATAGTTAATATAGCCTTATCTAGATGTTGCTTTTTTAATAAGTTAAATCTTTGTCTCTACACTAAAACTCTTTACAAAAATGAAAGCTGACAGAAGTATGTATGTCTGTTCCTTCTGAAGCAATCCAAGTAGTTCACACACACACATACGTGTGGAGAATTGATTTAGTTTGTAACATCCTGGGAAAGCAGACAGTTATGATCATTTCCATTTTGCAAGTCAGGAGGTTTAACATAGAGGTTGTGTGATTTGTCCAAGGTTTCACAAACCCCCTAAGGCAAACTGAGGAAAGAATTCACTTCTCTTGACCTCCAGTTCTGTTCCTTGTCTACAAGGCTGCCTGTTTTCCTGCTAGCCTACAGACTACAGTATGGGATGAAGGCCTTGTTGATTCTAGCACTGGATGTTGAAACAACAGTAATAGTGAAGTTCTGTTATTATCGGCTTTGAATCAGATTCTATTTAGATGGCACTCATTTAACTTCAGTTGATTCTAGTATGTCATGTCTCCTGCACAGAACTTGACACTAAAAGGTATTAACTTTAAGCCTAAATGTATGTATACAGATAACAATATCAGAACATGATTTGTTGCTGGTTAATAATGATAATAAATGCATAATTATTTCAATTATATTTAACAAATAAATAAAGCGGAGATATAAAGATTTATTGTATGGTGTGTATTATCCTTTTCACCTTGCACGCAAAATACAGTGCTATAGTCCCTAGTGAGTGCATAGCACAGATCAGAAGCCAGAGCTGACAATAGCTCTCCCCAGCACTGCTCAGGCAATGGGACGTGCACCTCCTGTGCTGCATGCTCATAGAACGCAGCTCCATTCTCACCAGCTCACTAACTAGCGTTGCAGAGAAAACAAAATCAATGGAAATCCCTGCATTTTAGCAAGCTGAGTAGGAACAGAAACAGATGATTGTGTGGCTGATAACTCTCCTCCCTCCTAGAATCACTTTTTTTTTTTTTTTTTTTTTTGCCTCAATCCAATTCCAATTGTAAGATAGCTTCTTAGGCTGTCTGCTCTGACTGGCAGTGATTTCCCACAGGTGAATTATTAGAGGTTTTGATGGTCCCTTAAAACAGCAGTGTTTTAGAGCTGAATAAACTACAGAAGGAGGAGGAGGAAGACAAGTACTGTGCTGGTTGTGGTCATAGGCAATCGAAGCTGACATGGGATCCATCATCCAGCACAATACCAGCCTTTAAACATTCTCCTTTTCCAGTTCCCTCATAGCTACTCCATCATTAACTTCCCCATGAAGCCTCAGCTGATTAGCCCCGCTTCTGCAACTTAGAAACCTATTAGCTCTTTGTATTTCTAGTAGCAGTGGGAAACTCCATTCAGATGGGTTTCAAAACCAGGACAAAGGAGATGATCCTATGTCTAAGCAGTTAATGGTCCAGATAAGAGAGAAATGCAGCAAACAATATATGATATATGGTAGCCAAACTGAGCAGAGGCTTATGCACATGCCCTGTATTTACTTCCCCTCCCATAAACCTATAGATTATATATATATATATAGATATAGATATAGATATATATATTTAGTGAGTTCCATCTAAGCATCCTTTAAAAGCATAGAAGACACTGAGATTTGTGGAAGTCCAGCATAAAAAATAAGATTTGGGGTCTTAGGTGAAAAATAGATTGAAAAGCTCCTCTTGAAAGCATTCTACAATTATTGGGATGTGATACAACTGAGTAATTAAGGTCCTATCTAGTAGGAAAAAATGAAAACATATAGAACATATGAATTTTCTATGGATTTAAATAACCGTTAGCATTTCTCACTTAAAATCCTTACATCTCAAGGACTAAATATATGTAACTTATGAAGTGTTATTTATATTTTACTGTTTGCTATTCATATACATAACCAAAGCATACATAGAATATTAAATGTTCTTTTTACTAATAAGGATCCGTTTGAGGGGGGAAAAATCTATACCCCTTCTTCTGCCTTTTTCAATTTTTAAACTTATTTGGGAAGCTATGTATTCTCCACTAAGGCTAGCTGGATTTTTCCTTTACAGTAAACTTTGCAGAAGTCACTGGTATTTTTGTTATCTCCACCTTGGTTTCTGTGCCTTTCTATTTATGACTCCACCTTGAAGTCTGCCTGAAAGATCCAGTTCCTGAAAAACCCACTACCCAATTCCTGAACAGTGTAGAACAGCAGGAACACTGGACACTAGTCCAGTGTCTCTACATTGCACTAGCTTTCTGTTTGCTGATGAACTTTAAAGCTCTGAATGCTCAAGGAAATGGATCCTCTCACTTTGTGGCCACCCACTGCATAAAATCAGCTGGACAGTGATGTCTTTCAGGGAATCAAGTCTGACTACATGAAAGTCAGCCTAGATGATAAAGAAAATGGTTTTAAAATTGAGTTAGATAACCCAAGTTAAACAAAATCATTTGAATCAGTTCTTGTAATTCTGTGTCTGAACAAAGTAATACATTTTAAATAGCACTAACTAAATGGCTTTAGGGAATTAAAACAACATAAATTAAGATATCATTTAGCTACACTGTACTCATCCATGCTGTATGGCCTATTCATTTCCCCCCACGCCATAGGGAAACCCTTCTGTTCAATAATAGATGTTTTTTCAGTAGGATTCCCTCTGCTTTTGAATTTGCCCCTTTATCAAGGGGCACTGGAGTCAAAGAATGATGACCCTCAGTGTACAATGGGAGGCACATTTATCTTTATCTAGCATTGACTCACTGCGTCGGTTCCTGTTTTAACCCCTGTAATTGAAATGCCTGGTTGTCACCTCAATATGTGTTCTAAAATGATTAAAACAATAACATTGTAGCAATCATTGCTATTCCTGCAGTACAAGCGAAAGAACAATTGATCTAGGCCAGCACAGTTAAGTAAGCTATAGAAGGGAAATAAATCATAAGCTACTAATGCAGAATGGAATAGAAGAATATTGGGTCAAATGAAAGGAGCATCTAAGACAGCATCCCATCTGTGGTAACAGCCAGAATGAAATGTTTAAGGGAAGAGAATGAGAAATCAAGCAAGTACAGAGAAGTGTTTCCTGTGGCATGGCCTCCCAGATTCCGGCTGACTACACTTCAGAGACTTCTTGAGCCAGATGTTCTATCAAGTCTACTGTGTTTAATAATCTGAACTGGATGTATTTTCCAGAGCTTTGTATAAGTTCTTCTTTGAATCTGTTTACACGTTTGCTCCCCTAAACATCCTGTGGACATGCGTTCCACAGTTTCATTATGCATTATGTGGAAGAAAACACTTCATTATGTTTATTTTAAGCCCACTGACTAATTGTTTGCATTCAAAGCCAATGAGGCATGTCCAAGGTAGTCTAAAAGAAGGTTTGAGCAATATCTCTTTCCATCCCTTCCTTGCTCACTTTTTCTGTCTCTCATTCCCTCTCTTATATCCTCATATTATCTCTGGAGGGCTTTGCAATTACACCTGAATTACAAATGTATACGTGTTTCATTGCAAAATTTAAACAACCAAAAATGTGGCAATCCTTCAGAGAAGCACTATTCTTGATTGATGCCATGTACTGATAAATTCATTAACTCTGGCACCTCAGTTCTTTTCTGAGCTTCCAAGTGACAGTGACCTGGTTTTCTGAGGTGCTTAGCACCCACCACTTCCCTGGGGGGAGCTGCTGGCGCTCAGCACGCACAAGAGAACACTTTTATGCAAAGTGTCTGCCTGGCTCTGGGCACTCAAGTATTAAATTGTTATTCTGGAGTCATCTTTACAGAGTAGTAACATACAAAATAGCCAGCCCTGAAGTGAAATTAAGGACCTTAAGACTGGCTGTGATTTAAGGTAAGCAGTCCTCTCAAATTAAATATTACTAAATAGGAGGAAAAATCAGTCTTCTTCTTATTTCTTTAGGATCAATAGTAAATGCTAGAGAGCACAATCACCTTACAAACTTCGGGAAGCATAAATGTATAGATTACTGCTGTATCAGGAGCCCTTCTTGGACACCTCATTTTCAGATTTATATCTGTTTCCTCAACAACAGCTAAAACCTTAACTTACACTTTCACATCCACAATCATCCAACAAACTTTTCATCCATCCTATAATTTTTCCTCCTTTCTTTGTTCCTCTCTCACTTTTGGAATTTGTTCAGACCTATTCTCTAGCCAAATTTCTCTTTTTTCCTTCAATGTACTCCACTTTACATGCCTTTTTGCTTTCTCACCCTTCTATGTGTCAGCCTTGTTCCATTTCTTCTCCCCAATGGCATTCAGAACTCCTGCCACTTTCATACACTCTCACCATTTTAAGCTGCTTTCCCACATGCTCTCTTTCATGGAACACCTTCCTTCTACTTATTTCCGAAGCACAGATGCTTGCTCACTTTCCATGATGGCAACAACAGCTCTTGAAGAAACATATCATTTCCCCTGCTGCAATTCATGCACAAATGCCTGGCATGCGCTGCCTGGAGAAAGCCTTTCGACTTTGAATTTCCTTGCCTTTGTGGAAACTGTGAAAAAGTCTGATAAATTACAGCTTTGGCAGTTATTTCAGATAACCGTATTTGCAGCCAACCGAGGCAAAATCTGTCAGTGGTGCCATCTCTATATTCATTCTTTGAAAGGTCACTGGTTTAATAGGTGAGCTCAAAGTCAAGCTGATTCAAAGCTGCCACTTGTTTCCAACAAGGTCACAGTACATGTTCTAATGGTGATGGCACTATTCTACAAAGTATCAGAGCTGGGTTCTAGTTCAAGCTGTGAGACTCTTCAAGTATGTGAGCTTTTGGCACTTTATTTCTCTGCGCCTATAATTTGTTATCTGCAAAACAAACTAATAATTGAAATATTAGTTAACAACAGAGGTCCAGACAAGGAGGCTCCGATTAATCATGTGGGCAACTAAGTTTTGAAGTTGGACCTGGTTTTGGTCTTGACAGTACAGGTTAAACCAATAAACCTCAGTCTCCAGCTTCTTGCACTGAGGCTAAAGTGGTTGCCCCCATTTAACTGTTACACAATTGTAATACGTATGACGATTTTTCAGATTGCCCTGAGAGATGAGAGGCAGTGATGCCTGGGCAGTTAACTTACTGCTTGAGCTTTCAGGAATGATGGTGCACCTGGAGACCTCTAGAGAAATTCTAAACAAAGTTCAAACTACAGCATGGCAGGGTTGGCATGAATACCCGTGGTAGGAGCAGGATTTTGATGTATACTAATCAAGATAACATGGAGTTCCTGACCCTTTAATCCCAGGAGTTCGCCAAAGCTGAAGTCACTTCCCAGGCTAGCTGGGGATGGAATTTGTATGTAACCATCTCCCATTAGCATCCTAGTGTGATCTGAAAGGGAGTAGTAGGACAAGTTAATTCTGCTTTAAATAATTGTATTGTGAAAAGAAATTAAGTGCATGTGACTTCAAGAAGATTGGATGGAGATGAATACATATTTGGGTCCTGTTCAAAGGAAAAAAAACTTATCTATGTAGAGAAGAATTCTCTTTGAGCAAAATACTACTTTTGCCTATAGCAGTAACAAATATAGATTATTGTCATTAATGTTACCTGTGTGATTTTATTACTAAAAAGCAAGTTAAGAAAACAAAATCTTTCAGATAATAGTTATACTAACTGTTTGAAACAAACTATTAATAAAATCAATAAACTGCTGAAGAAATATATTGACAAGAATCTCATGAGTTCAACAAAGGAAAATGCAAAATCCTGTGCTTGGGAAAGAATAAGTCCATGCACCAGGACAGGAGGAGGACCAACTGCATGGAAACCAGCTTTGCAGAAAAGGACCTGAGGGTCCTGGTGGACAAGCTGACCATAAGCCAGCAACACACCCTTGCAGCAAAAACAGGCCAATAGCCTTCTGGGCTGCATCATGAAGAGTGTTGCTAGCAAGTCAAGGGAAGTATCACTATACTTCCCCTTTGCTTAGCACTGGTGAGGTCACATCTGGAGTGCTGGGTCCAGATCTGGGCTCCTCAATACAAGAGAGAGATGGAGCTACTGGAGTGAGTCTAGCAAAGAGCTACTAAGATGATTAAGGGACTGGAGCATCTCTCATATGAGGAAAGGCTGAGATAGCTGGGATTGTTCAACCTGGAGAAGAAAAAGCTCAGTGAGGAGCTGATCAGTGTGGAAAAACACCTAAAGTTGTGAGCAAAGAAGACGGATCTAGACTCTTCTCAATGGTGCCCAGTGACAGGACAGGCAATGGGCACAAACTGAAATACAGGAAATTCCACTGAAACATAATAAAAAAGAAAAAATGTTTTTACTGTGAAGGGTGGTCAAACACTGGGATACATTGCCCTGAAAGGCTGTAGAGTTTCCATCCTTGGACAAAATCAAACCCAACTGGACACAGCCCTGAGCAACCTGCTCTATTTGACTATGCTTGGAGCAGGGGTGTTGGACTAGATGATCTCCAGAGGTTCCTTCCAACCTCAATGATTCTGTGAATAAAGAACATTTTCCTGCACTGGAAATATGTGATACATCCTAGTCCTTAATATATTTCTGTTACATATTCCCAAGGTATGTTTGGGGTTTTTTTTTTGACAGACTTTTAGACACAGGGATGTGAATGTATTGCCATTATATATTAGGATGTGTAAAAATCATGTAAATATAACAGAGAAGATCAAGAGATTGAATCACATGTCATGTAAGATTCTGGTGAGATGCTGCCAGGAAAGCAAGCATTGCAGTAGAAGAATAATTGTCAGGTAATGACATGTCAAAGTCCAACTTTACCCAAGTCTAAATTATTTAGCATGTGTCATTTTAAATATCTTGGCATGATTCTTTAGGTCCAGGAAAGAAATGAGTAACCTACTATATCTAGTATAGGCAATGCAGGGGGTAATTTGGACAAAATGATATAATGTTTTTGAAAGCCTGACAAGAAAATTAAGGATAAAAAACTCCAGAATGACTTTTATGAATGAAAAGAACCTGTAATTGTTTTCCATCCCTTGACAGATGTTACTTAAACTGACATACCATATCATGCAACAAAGCTCACTGGGGAAATACAGGATTATTAGAAAATGTATAAACCACTTTCCTTATTGTAAAGATTTCTTTTATTCGTCACAGAAAGACAAAGACAGGAAGAATTCATTTTAAGAAGAACTTGATGTAGATTACTGTAATAATGTTTTAAGGGGTGTATCAGCACAACTGATCTATTAAAAAAATCAGGTTAAGAGGATGGGAGAACTTTCTGCTATATCCCAAATCCATGCAACCTCTCTCCTCCTCCTTTCTCTATCCTGCACATATTTTCTGCAGTGTCTGCCTGCCTGCTTAAGTTCTTGAGGTACATATATCATAGTGGAATCTGGGAGACTCACCCAAATATTAAGACTTCCCTATCTTGCTGCCTTCTGCGTGGAGAAGGGGTGGAATATGTTGCTGTTGAGAAATAACAGGTGAAGCAATGATGTTGACTTGGATGCAAATGTTCTCAGTTCAACTAAGAGGGAGCTTTACACCTGTGGACCAGCTGCAGAAAGAGCAGGTCTTCACCCTTCACCACTTCTGAGTTTGACAGTTCCCTGGTTTCAAGGTATAAAAGAAACTGACAGAAGGATAAGAAGTAGGAGGGTCTCTGAGGTACATCAGACTTACCAAAGTGGCCTTTTAAAATACAGGTCAAGATTTTGAGTTTCAACTACTAGGAAATAAGAAACCCTCAGGAGAGGAGGCCTTTGGTATATACTCTTAACAACATGTATTACTGAACAAGCAGACCACTGTTTTGAACCAAATGAAACTTTAAAAAAAGATTCACAAGTTTCATTCTGAGGTACAGTCCTTAGCACTAATGAAAACTGGAAGTTGCAAATGTGTAGAACATCCAAGTTAAAGTCTAGTATGATGTCTAGGTTTCTTGCTTAGCCATTGGTCCTTCCTATTCCTACACCTGATCTTTGGCTTTACACTCAAGAGTTACTGAGTAACTACAGCAGATAGGATGCAGCAGTAGACAGATGGTAGAGATTTTTGCCCAGAGTCAACACTGGTGGCTTTTACTAATTTGGTTTTACATGCATTGTTGATACCTTTTTAAAGGTTTAATCTCAGCTGGCTATTAATGACATTAGTGTTCTATGATACTGGAAAAGGAAAAGACTTCTCCTTGTATACTTTTGCTCTAGGAAACATTAGAAATTAAACAAACAAAAAAGGCATTTTAATAGAAGACTCAGAAGTATTTAACAAAGCACCAGAGAAACACGTTAACAGTTCTTTCCGTTCATCACATTACATGAAGTTTTAGGCAAGAAGAGCAATCATTAATTACAATAAATTAAATAAAGTTTAAAAACTTTAAAAAACATTAACAGTGTTAGGACTCTATCTTGTCACTGATCTGCACAGATTCGACACTAATACTCTGAAGCAACACAAAAACTGAAATCTTCATTAATATTAAAAATACCTCCAAACATTTCCAGACCTTCATATTTGGAAAGCTGCCACTACTCTCACTTCAACTGTCTTACTGTGTCTGCTCTGGAGAGGCTACATTTTGACATTTTGCAGAACAGGCTCTAATCGTCTAAGGAAACTCTGGATTGAGGTTAGTATCCATAGCAGAAAGGAATCTACAGACACTACTGTATGAGTAATGTTATGGGCATTCATCCAAGCACAAGAATGAATGGAATGTACTAGTTCTAAAAGGTAAGGGTGAAATAACATTACTGAAGTGGAAGTGGGGATTTGATGGAATTGAAGCGAGGGAGAGGTTTACATGTGTGTTTTCCATGCATACGAAAATGGCTGACTGTACTAAAAAAAATGGGAGTAGATATTTTAATTAATTAGTGCATGTATTTGCTTCTGATGACATAAATAATCTATCAGCTTAGCATGCCTCACAAAAAAAGTCAAAAGAACTGAAAACATTTCCACTTCAAATCAAATGAAAAGAAAAAAAACAACATAAAGGTACTTTTCTATGAATCCCTATAATGAATTTCTTTGCTTAATTAAACACTTCAGCAAACAGAATACCTGAATTTAAATTGCTATTTATTATGGCTTCATCTGAAATACAGGTGAAATGAGAATAGATTAGTTTATGAAAGATTGTGTAGACATTTGTTTTCCACAATGATTGACATTACTAAGCAACCTGATGGAGGGCTGAACTTCTTGGCAAGTAAGGAACAATAAGGTAAATTAACAGCAATTTTAAGTGAAAAATAGTAAGAACTACATGTTTATTTTGGAGTGCAAAGTCTGTGGCTATTACTTGGAAAAATACAGCAGCTTTTTTCCTTCTGCTTTCTCCCTAGTGTGTCCCTGTATGCATGCGTGTATATTTATAAACACACACACACACACTTCCTCACATACAGTTATAAATATGAGGTTCCATGATGCATTTTCTACAGTGTTTAAAAAGACAGAAACAGGAGGGGGAGCTCTCACTGCACCAGCCAAGGCAGAAAGCGATCCATTGGGGAGTGCTATTCACCCAAGCTACGGAGAGGTGGGGGAACTCGGTTTGCCATTAGCAGGCGGGAAGCTGTACTCCATCCCTTCTTACACTTGGTCTTCTTGTATGATAGTGGAAATGCTACAGTAATTACTCTGATTTTCCCAATTTTACAACAGTGCCTTAGCAAACTATCATATAATTTCTGGCTTTCCCAGAGACTGCCATTTGTGTCATTTGTTTGATATTGTTGCCTTTCTCTTTTAAGCTGTCATGCTGCTTACATATTTACCAACTGGAAAATCAGGCCTGCTTGTTTATCTCATCCTCCGTGGCAGACCATAATGAGAAGAAATATCTCAATAATAACATTAAAGAGACTTACAAATTAATAAAGACCAAATTGAATAACTTGGAAAGAAGTGTTGCTTTTATGTTATCTAAAAATCAACTCCAGTAAATGGATAGGTGCCATTTTAAAATATGTAAAAACTAATAAATATGAATATGAGTAACAGAATATAAATTAAATTTGGAGCAACTTACTTTAGGCAACTCATTTGCACCTATCATTTTATGCACAATATTTGTTTTTCAGAAGTCCAAATTACTGTGCTTGCAAAAATTCAAGTACAAATTTAAAGCTGGAAATGCAAAGCCTCGATAGAGCAAAAATACTGAGCTTAGCAAATTGCCTTATGCATGAAGCATTTACTCAGGGAATGGAAGAAAAAATCCAGGTTCTTCCTGTGACTCAAATGCAGCAGAGTCCTAAAGTGGGTCTGGCAAGTGACTTACTGATCACAAAGACAGGATCACACAGCTTTTCTCTTTCCTGCTTTCAAAATAGCTAAATATCTACCCCCCGGAAAAAAAAAAAAAAAAAAAAAAAAAAAAAAACAACACACCCTTCAGCACGCAAGATAGTGAGAAACTTATTCTATTGCACTGTGATTATGGTACTCATCACAGAAGCCCATAAGAAGTTTCTGCTTCCCCTCCAAATGCATTACGATAGGCAGAATGAACCTCTTTTTTTCTTACGTTATTTTTGCTTTGAATTAGAATGGAGATGTATTTTGAAAACCTTGCATTTTAAGAATTGTAATTCTTCTTTTCCAATCCACGCTATACAATAGACTGATTGAAAATTTCCAATGGAATTTGGCCTTATTAAACTCAGGGGCAAAATCCCCACTGATTTCAGTAGGATTAGGACTTCATCTTTGGCTGGTAACTGCTTATTGACATCATGGACCTCCTATTTCTGCCTTGGTAAAACAAATGTGAGTAATCCTATTGATTCAATCTGCTGAAGTTATTCACCTGTTTGCAGAATCCTTGTTGAGCACTGCTGAACCAAGTTTCTTTACCAAAAATTACTCAAGAAATATGTGCTGTCACATTTCAGTAAACGTGTTTAATGTTAGGGTCTTTGTAATGTCAATACCAGATTTATTTTCTCCTAACTTGATAGAGATGTTCAGATCAATGCCATTATGCAACTGACAAATTTATGGCCTCCATAGATTCTGATATTCTGTCTCCCTTTATGAGTTCATGAGCTGCCATTAAAAACCTGAAAGCATTCTTTTTTTGCCAATCTTTGCCTCTCAGGTAACAAATGAAACAATTAAAGGGTTTCCAGAAATTATTTCAGTATCTAAGATGTGTGTCAGATAATGCCTGAGCATTCTAAATACATTAACTTCTGTGATGGCAATTGATGGTCTTCCATATGCTATTGCTAACAATTTCACAAGAATATATATTATAATAACATGAAATAATATATAAAAGGTAATAATAACAGTTCAAAAAAGTTACGAGTTGTGATAGTTGTAGGGATAATCTGCTGTCACATAAGAGACCTTATTATTAGGACACAGAGAGGTAGAACTTCCTGATCCATCCAAAGTCTATCCTAGATACCAAGAAAACAGGATATGCTCTAAGACCATGGTTTTCAGCCTGCGGTTGACGAAGTACTGGGGGACTGTAGGCTGTTTTTAAGGAGCTTGCGAGAAACAGCTGAGAAAACCGAACCTATTGTCTGGAGGCACAAAAGGTTTATGGCATCTGCAAGTAGAAAAAGAAGTTGAAAGCCACTGTTCAGTGATCAAGAAATGAGGATCAGGTAAATCTTCAAATGTTAGAAAAACTGGAGGGAATGACAGATTTGATCTTAAAAGACATTCATTTTTGTCTACTCACTGTAACCTGCTGAAGAGCCTTTGCACTATTTGGGCTTGCAGTTACACTCTCCAACATCTTCTCTAATACTAAAGGAAGCTTTATCTACGCTGGTAGTTCAGGATTAATCTTTTTGTCAGATTATCAACTCAATTTGTGCAATTGGTTCAAGGAAACACAACTTTGTTATAGCAGGTATAATAAATGTTGAGAAGTATTCTATTAGGTGTTTTCAAAAGTTTCACTGAATAGAATAACCAGTCAGGGCAAAGGTGTATTAGGAAAGGGCGCTTTGAAATTTACACTATAGTATTTGTTCATGTATTTATACATGTCTCCATTTTGAACATAACTCTTAAATGATTACTGTATTTGGGTAAAGTTCTAAGGTTTTCATTAAAACTGTGTTATCAGCTTTTGCTTGGAGAAATCAGTGATATGTTCTTGATGAAAGAATTCATTTTGTCTCCTTCGTTAGGACAACTTCATCTATCAGAAAGGTGGTGGTAATTCAAAGCAGAATAATTTTCTGAGGTTGGCTATATTTTTTAAAGCAAAAGGCTTCAAAAACCTCTGATGCTACATGAGACTGTTTATAAGCAACTTCCCTTTGTGCCGTCTATCTTATCCCTACTATATGACAGCTTATATTGAGATTCTGGGAATATCTGTTGTACTTTATTAGAGAGCAACCATACTGATCCATAATAGGACACTGTGAACAGAAAATGAACATGGGGTTGCTGGTGCGGGGGGAGCACAAGAGGGAAACCTCTCAGTCAAGCACCATACTTTGGAAGTTACCTGTGGAGTCAAAGCTAGTTTCAAAAGTTTTAGAATTCACTGTGTTTTAAAATATTCTGGGGGGGGGGGGGAATAAAAATAAAAAGATTTTGGAGTCTTATTACAGTTACTGCTGGTAAGTCGGAGGCCAGATCTTGCATTCCCGGGGCACACAGAACTCCTCTGAAGTGCGAACCGAGCCCACGGCACATCCCTTCTCTGTGGTTTGACTCCTGCAGCTCTCTTGCTGCTGGCAAAGACTTCTCAGGAGTCCTTGTGAGGTCCTGTTGTTCTGCTAAAAATTATCATCCGTTCTATTTTTTTCTGACTTCTGCCTTATTCTTCTGGGCTGTGAGGGAAGTGAGAGTACCTTTGTTTCACAGTAGTGGTGACCTTACTGCTGCAGATGTGCTTTAGGATTTTTCAGCTGCAGGTCTGTTTCCTATCTCACCTTCTATTGCTCATCGTTCTTTCTAATGGCTAAGACTATGCAAAATCCCCATTTCTTCCTATTTTCAGTGCCACAGGGGGAAATTGTGCTCCATGTCTCTAATCACTGCCATCTGAAGAAAGTAAGCAAGGCTCATTTTAGTCACAAAATGAGTAAAGGAGTTCTGCTCAACTTTTTATGCTCAGAAATGTCAGTGATTTAAGCTTAAGAAACAGAATGTAAATGAGACATCGTTGCATGCAAAACGAACTTATCTTTGACAGGCTAAACAGAGATTTTATGGAGATCCTACTCATACCCACACAGAACACATTTTATCTCTCAAGTATATTTTTTAAAAAATGTGTAATTTTAAGCCTTACTGCAGTCATAATGAAAAATCCTGTAGAATTTTGACTAATGGAACAATGGACACCCCCATATTGTACTGTATCAGGTAATTATGAACTGCCAGGGAGCAGGAAAGCACAACCCAGGAAGAATCAATGTATCCCCCACAGTGTGTACTGTAATTCAGCACCGCATTTCTCAAGTACGTCCTATCAAGCCATTCATTCTCACTTCCCAGACAGAGATAAAGAGGAAAAATAGAAGTAATCAAACCTTGGCACGACAGAGACAGCTCCTCAGAGAGCGCCCGTGTCTCACTGACACGGCGCAGCGGGGCAGCGCGGGCCGCGCGGGTAACGGCCGGCGGGTAACGGCAACGGCGCGCGCGTAACGGCCGGCGGGTAACGGCCGCCTCGCGGGGCCGCCGCCTGAGGGGAGCCTGAGGGGGCCGGGCCAAGGGGTCGGGCTGGGCACCGCGGCGTTGTGTGTGTCAGTGTGAGTGTGTATAAGTGTGTGTGTGTGTGTGTGGTGTGTGTGTGTGTAGCGGCGCACGCAGCCCCCTCCCCCCGCCGGCTTTGTGTGGGGGGCGGGGCGGGCTGCAGGCTCCCTCCCTCCCTCTCCCCCCTCTCCCGGCGCGGCGCCCCCCCGGCTCCCATGGCGGGCAGCGACGGCCGATTCGGTGCCGGCAAGCCCCGCCCGCCGCCGGGCCGGAGGCCGGCCTACCCCTTCCCTCCACCGCCCCCTCCGCGGCAGCCCGCCAGCCGCGCCACAGAAGGAGCGGGGCTGGCTGGCTGGCTCCGCGCTCCCTCTCGCGCGCGCACACACACACACACACACCCGCTCGCACCGCGCCGCTCCTCTCCTCTCCTCTCCCATGCAGGCAGGCGGGCAGGCAGAAGATGGCTGACTCGCCGGGGCACCCGCGCCCCGGCCCGGCTGCGCCCCCCGCCCGCCCGCCGCCGCCGCGCTCCCCCCGGGCCCTCCGCGGCGCCGCCTGCCACCACTGAAAGCCACCCCCGCCCCACTGCTCCCCTCGCCGGCCCCCCCAAGAACACCAGCAGCCATTTCATCTCCACCAACTAGGCGCAAAAAATGGCAGAAATGGAGAAAGAAGGGAGACCTCCAGAAAATAAAAGGAGCAGGAAGCCGGCTCACCCGGTGAAACGGGAGATCAACGAGGAGATGAAGGTAGGTGCCTGTGATGGGGACGGGAGCGGGGGGTCTCTCCCACCCCCCCTCCACCATGCATGGAAATGGAATAAGAAAGGATCTCTTGTCATTTTTTTTTTTTTTGTAGGATGCACTGAATGTGTCTCAACTCCGCCTCCTGGGCTGAAAACAGAGACGAATTCACAGGCTGCAAATCCTGTTCATTGACCAGCTTTGATTTATTTATTTTTTAAAAAACTCTCCCTCACTGGGTTTTTAAGCTCTCTGGGTGCCAACGATGAGCATTTTTTTTCTATAGCAATCCCCTCAGGTAGCTTGGACGCCCTAAAGTTAGGAAAGAAAGGGACCTCTTTTAAACGCTGCATTTCTCTCTCTTTTTCAGTAGCGAGCTGCAACTGTGTAATTAAATTGTCAAAGTGAAATGTTATGGTCTGAGCCGCACATCATTCTTGTACTTAAGCACAGAGACTCCTTTTCTCTCCTTTTCCTTCTCGCCGCCTCCTCTGGTTTACATGCTTCACTTCCCAGTTAATCAAACCAGCAGAGGTGTTGTTGAAAGGTAGCTGTCCGAGGGCTGCTTTTGATAGAAGTGTATTTATCGGTTGGAGGGCTGTCCTGTCTGATAGGAAGCGGTGCCAATCCAGCTGTGCTCCGGAGGTAGCGCCCGAGGCGCCTGCTCCAGATGTTAGGATGGTGGCGATTGCACAAAAACGTATTTCAGGACTTCTTTTATCGTTAGGTCGCTGCTCCGGGCTTGACTGGTCGTATTTTTTGCGCCTGTTTTGCATGTCTGTTCCCCGTCTGTTTATGTTACATCTCTAATTCCCAAAAGTTGAGAGCAGCCCATAGTGAGACTTCAGCTGAACTTGCTGTTGTTGTTTAATGCGTATATGAAGCAATTAAACCAGTATAGCTTATTTATATGATAAAGCTACTGTCGTTTACTTTAAATGTCATTTATTAAAAAACTAAGTGGAGGACTGTTTAGAAAATGACACATATTCGCAAAGTACATAGGCAAGTATTAAATATGCATTATATGTATTGAAAGTATCTTTGCTTTCGGGAGCATCAATCTCCCCTTGTAAAATTAACCAGGAATGCACTGTCTCCTCCCCCTTCCCTTCTTCTACACATCGCTAATTCCAGATAGGTGTCCTTTGCTGCTGAAGGCAGGCGTTTGCTCGTGCTGCCTGGGTAATGAGTGTGAAAACAGTTCAGTGTACATCAGATTGGGAAATGTGAGCAAGGGTAGTATTAGCGGAATGAGCGAAACAACGTACTGCTGCGTTGCGTATCAGTGCACTTCTTCAGAAACAAACTGCACTAGTTTCAAGTCCCAAAGAGCATTATTATTCTTTGTGAGATATATGACACATTCTCTTTTTGGAGAGGGTTTTGTACAGGCTCCGAATAATAACAGTAATCACTCATTGTAACCTCACATAGTTTCGAGGACTGCAAAGATCTGTAGTATAGGGCACTGGCCCCTTAGAACATTGCTTAATGTGATCTGTATGGATTGCAGCTTTTAAGTTTCATAGGTTCTAGAATTACAAATTAGCTAATTTTAATCAAAACATGTGAAATGTTATCCTGGCTGGATATAAAGGCTGACTGTGCTGGATCCTCTGGGTTTGTTTTGTTTACTTTGGCTGCAGGCACACTCAGCGGTTTGGGAGATAGTTGTTCTTCTGCAGTATAACAGATGTTTGTCTGAAAGGGTGAGGAAGAAACAAAAACAACATTGTGTGAAGGAGAAAAATTACACAATTTTAAACTAATGCTTTGGTATTAAGCACTAGAATTAACCTTCACGTAGGGAGTTTCTCTTTTTTAATCATTTGTAGCTGCTTAATGTTACAAACCTCAAGATTTCAACTGAATTATTAAAGGCTATGAGCAGATAGAAATGGCATTTTGAACTGATATGTTTTCTAGTTGAGAGTGAGATAGCTGGTGGCAGAACCTTTCGCAAAACACAGGCCACCTTACGATGTAATCTATGCTTTTATGCTCTGCTGAGAGACTACACTTTTAGTAGGACAGTTAACCGCTAGAATCCACGGAGGAAAGAAAAAAAAAAGTTTTGAATTTTTGACTTGTTGAGAAAGTTTAAAAGCTGTGAAGATTCTTCACTCTGTTTACTAATCAGTTAAGATGTCTAGTTGTTTTTCATATAAACCTGAGGAATACAAGACTGTAACAAATTGGTTACATTGTATAAAATGTTTGCAACAAAATGACATAGCAAACACAATGTGCCCTTGTGTAGGTCCATATCTGTACCGTTCAAACAGCCTGGCAGTTTCCCTTCATCTGAACTGCTTTCATCTGGACCAGTGTAAAATAAGCTCTGGTAAGTAATCACGGCAGAGCAGAAAGAAAGGAATGTATACAGCAATAGACAGCCTAAGCTGTAAAAACTGTAACCTGAGTATCAGCAGCAGATCAGATATCAAGGCTTTAAGGTAGGGGAAATGAAAGAGATGAAGGGGAGGAAAAGACGGAGAGAGGGAATGGAAAAGTCAGCTTGGAAAGTGAAGGAGAAGTAGGAGGGCCCCCTCAGGGAAATTTGGCTCAGGGATTAGGGAATTTTATCATGGTGTACGGTGACCTACTCAGGTTTCAGCCCACGTTGTATTGAATTGCTTTCCTTTGCTAGCAGAAAGAAAAAGGTCTGGTGTATATGCGATTTTTTTTTCTTTCAGTAATAAAAAGGCCATTGGTACAAGTGTCTATTTTAAGTACAGCAAATGCAGGGCACTATGAATGAGTAATAAAATTACCTCATCACAGAGATTTCCTTCAAGATTTGCTGTTTGATACAATAATTTGATCAAGAACAGTCACAATACCTGAGCTGCTTGGTTTTGGTCTGTTACAACAGTAGTGTCACAGCTCAGTTTTAACATGACTGGAAATTCAGGTTGTTTGCAGTTTCATTATATGAGATATTAAGTTACATTTTTGTTATCACTAACCTAATGTACATGATGGTTATAACAAATTTCAATTTGATACAACATTGTGTGCAAAAGTACATGACTCCACAAAGTTTTTCAATGTTATATTTCAATGAAAATATATTCAAGAGGAAATGTTTTGTTTCACTGTGACCTTCACAGTTTCTCTTTTTTAGTCTTCCCCCCTTTTTTTTCTCTTTCCTCCTTCAGACTGTGCCTTCCAGTTAATTTCAGAGGTGGCATTGTTCATTTCACACTTTGGAAGAATAGCAGGTAGTTATTCTCAAATTAAGTAGTGTAATTTCTCACTTTTTGGTGTATAACAGAACATCTAATACATCCAAAGCTAGCATAATCAGGGAATCTGATACTATGTTAAAACTAACTTAATGTTTACAGTTTAATTGATGAAAGCACTTACAAAATGCTTAGTGATAACTTTCACATCCATCCCTCCTCAGCTGATTTCCATATGCCATCCTACTGTCACACAGTAGTGCCACTCAACAGTGGAAGCTAGGTGCTTTGCAATTTTATGAAATACATTGGAATAAATTTAAGAAGATGCATCAAGTATATTTTACTGAAAGCTCTTTTTTTTTTTTAAAAAAGACAACATATCTACGTGTTTAGAGTCTCTGTCACTTGAAAAGCTAGCAATTAATCTGTGCTATAATTTCACAGGGCTGCTCCATGTGCCCAAGGAGTTTACCATCTATAAATATTCTCAATAACTAATTTGTATCTAAAGTTGGGCTTCATTCCTGATGCTTAGAGCTTAAGACAGCTCCATCTGTTATAGCTTAATAGTAAATTCATCAGAAGATCATTCAGCTTAGTGTTTTAATATTCTGTATTTGGCATTTAAAAGTACCACTGTCAAAATTAGGGAAGCAGTGAAACTGACATAGCAGCACTGCACTTAAAATGAGCCAGATAAATGTTAAGGTGAAAAAGATTTCAAGGAAACACCTCCCTTCTCTCCTGAAAACCAAAAAAATGGGTTTGTAAAAGTGAAAAAGCAGACAGACTTTATCAACTGTACTATTTCAGATACTGTTTTTTTTTTTTTTTTTTTTTCCCCTAGAGTCTGCAGGGAAGTATTTTTGTGGTATGGCTGCAAAAGGGAGTTGCATTATCTGCATAGGGAGCCTCACCTATCTGCGCATTATATAAATGCTTATCCAAACTAAGTGGATAACCCACATTATAGAAGCAAATGTGTATGCAGTAGGGCAAAGGAAATCAAAGCAACAAGAAAATTTGCTTTTTGAGTCTAATTCTAAAATTCAGTGTGGTGAGAGATAGCATAAATAAGCAAAGTGAGGTCTATATTTTAAAAATGATCATCAATAAAACATTTTTATTTCCTCTATGCAGTGGAGTTAAAAAGTGAATTTGTTGGGCTATGCACCCGGTAGTTTATGCATGCAAGGAAATGGAATGGAGCCATCTTACTTCCTCCAAAATCTGAAATAAACATTCAGCAGTAAAACCTAGAAGAAAATGAGTCTGACAGACTCATTCTTTTTTTGCATTTCCTGCCTCCGTGTTTGCCAGGCCTCATTCTGTGAAGCTGGCCTTGCCCCCTGTGAATAAGGTTCATAGAGAAGGAAAGATGAGAGGTATAAGACAAGAAGCATAGTTCAGCATCAAAGCATATTAATTAGTGAAAATTGATGAAATGATGAATTGTAATGTAAAAATCAAGCCATAGGTACACTGTTATGATGAAATTAATCTTGAAAAGAATAAATGTGATTATATTTTTACTACCTTGCATATAAGATGGCCTCATAAAGGAAAGAAACCATAGCCTGACAAATCAACATATTCTTCCTTTTTTTCCCCAGGAAAAGGAAGCAGATTCAAGTTAAAATACCAACCAGCATAATAGTTGGTTAGTTATCTTTCTGGCTCTTCGAAGAGGGAGGATATTTCTGTGTAGTACAAGAATAAAGAAATCACACAGTTAAAACATGCAAATTACACATTGCCCCACTGTGGTTATAAATGGTTTGGGACTTAGCAGGGGACAAAGAAGAATTGCTGTCTATTAGGAACTGAGGACTTTGGTGATTTTATGTAACTGGGGCCACTGGAGCACTGGAGCATTTTAAAGCCATTTTCTTTGGCAAAGATGAGCTAATTCTGTTGCAACTGTAGTGAATTCCCTGGCAGTTACACAGCTGTGATAGTGCACAGCTGCACACCTTCACTGTCAGCTAAAGTGTTACAGGAGACTTGGCTCTAGTGGGTCCCCAGTATATTAAATGACTGTGTCCTCCACTTGCAGTTGCAACTGAAGAGGTTATCAATATTTCTGCCAAGGCCTTAGGAACTTGACTGCTTGGCATTGGCACAAGAGACCAAATGTGATGTAGCAGTTTGAGTATGGAAGGATGGGACAGGATTCCTGTGTTCATCTTCTCAGTTCTGATGTTGGTTCATGCTGTGAGCACAAGCGTGGCTCTGTCTCTTGGGATGTTGAGCATTCCCAGCCTGTTAGGAATGACATTAGGTTCAGTGCTGTAATTTTGCAACGAAGTCCATGGCACTGTTTCCTGACCCCCTGCATGACTTCATTTGCATTCAGTGGGATTCTTTGGGGGCTCAAGGATTCCAGTTTATCAGTCTAATTGCAAAATAGGGATGTTATTGATCATTAGCAAGGTTTTCCCTGTGGTGGTCTTTCACATCATTTCAGGCCTCTGGTAGGGTTGTGGAGTTGAGCTGGCAGGCTGTCCTGCACGCCATCCACATCCTTCCAGGGCCAGAGTCTGAAACTAAATGTGGACTGGTTTCATTTGTGCCTGTGCTGTCCTGTTGCTGCAAGGGCTTAGAATTACAACTCATTCACATCCTCCGTCTGATCAGCTGCACTCATCTTCACATCTTGTTGTCCTTTGGCTTTGGCAGGTCCATTGTCTCTCAGTTTAGCTGGTTCCTCTCTAGGCTGCTTCATCTTCTGCTCTCCTGCTTCAATGTCAGGTCCTGCATTCTTGTTTTTTTCAAGTACCCGATTGTCACCTTTCCTTCACCTTTCCTATCTTTCACTGAGCTTCTGCTCTGCATGTACAGGCTGTGTATTAATTGTCCTGCTTCCTTTTCTGTAACTTCGTCAAAAGCTGAGCTTTTGTTTTCTCATTCACACAGCTAAAAACTGTCTCATCTTATTATTTGTGTTTTGACTGTTGCCACCACATTGATCTTTACAAATCCCATCATATTTTCATATTATGAATCTGCTCAGACTGGAGCTAACAGTGAAATGGAAGGAAGAAAGAATATAAAGAAATGAAATAATATTAGTCAGCATTGTGCCAGGAGTTGGAGCATATGACCTGTGTGACTATTGCCTAGACTCACAGGATGTTAGACATAGCTGCAAAAGGGTATTTTAATCAGGGATCTGTAAAAGGATAATGCATTTTTTTGAATGTTCTTCGTGTGGATACTTTTCACGTGTGAGAATTGGTGTGGAAGAAAACAACATCTCTCAGCTTTGACTATCAGCTTGTTAAGGATGGGATCGTCCTTTTGGTTTTGGTATGTACCATGTGCTCTGCAATGAAGCCCTGGCCTTCAGCCACTGATGGAATAGTATTAAGAATGATCACCATCATTATAATAGAAAAGACAAATGAGGAAGGAGAATGTTTTGTTTTGTTTTCCAAGCATCCTTGTTAAGAAAACATTATGATAAAAAGATACTTTTTTAGCGCTAATATGTGACCTCATTCAACTCTCATTGAAGTTAATAGCAAAGGCCTCCTGGAGTGTTTTTTGTATAAGGACTCAAGTCTGTATTATGAGTTATTTCAAAATCCAATGTATTTTTGTTAGCAGCTGTTCATTTTTGTACACCACTCCTAGATGATAAAATGAGTCTTGAAAGGTACTCAAAGTTTGTGCCATTACAAACTCAACTATCATGTTGACTAGATTCTGAAGAGGGATACTAAGTTGCATAAACATGTATGGCCCTGTAAGGAAAAATATATAACCCTAGTTGACTTATTCCCTGACAACTGATTGGAAATTACTCATTGCCTGAGTTGATCAACAGTACAAATAAAACACAAAATATCCGTAGGAGGCAATTTAGAGCTATCCAATTAACTGAGTTGCATGAGGTTCAAGTCAGGCCGACTTTGTTAATTGGACTCCACCTTACTAGATTAATCTCTAGGGCTATGTCTTCATAGTAGAAATTTAGCAAACCAGGGGAAGTTGGCACAGCTTTCCTTTGGACTTCATGGGCCCCTTCAGGTCAGATGCTTCATTCTGAGTGAACTGCGCTGGTGGGGTTTCGCTTTCTGTCTCCAGACCTTTTCACTGTTGGATTCACATGGGTTAAAGCTGAAAGTATTGCACTTGAGGTTTCAGCATTGAGGGAAAGGTCTTCTAAAAGATAAATAACAAACAAACAAAAACTCAAAAAAATCACCCAAACCCGACACTTAAAACTGTCACAAAACTGCATCTATTAAAATCTGAATTTAAGTATATTTAAATAGCGTAAATATTAGCCACGTTACATTACATTGTACTCTTTGTTGCAAACTGTAATAGTGTGGTGAGTTCAGACATACCTGGTTGTCATACTTGTTATGCTGAAACTAGACGTAGATGTGGACCAGTGCTGTTCTCTGGCAGTTCAGTGCTGCACAGAACAGCCACAGAATCCAGTTTTCCAGCAAGAGGTCAAGTGAAAGTGAAAGGGGAAAAAATCAGGGAAATTGATGCTCCACAGGTCTGTTGTGGGGTTTTGTTTTGTTTTTGCTGAAATGTGTGTTTATAGCACAATTGCACTGGTGATACTTTTGGAAGAGTGTAAATTGCTTGTGTTTATTGCTTATAGCTGCTTTACAACACTCCTTGACTGACAGGAACACCTAGGCAATCTGGTGTGATGAATGAGCCAGGAGCAGTGCTGCTGCTCTCTAATGTTCTGGGGCAGAGTGTCTATGGTAGCTTTGAATTCTGAAGCAATTACGATCTGATGAATTTTACTTATTTATTTAAATAACTTGAGAATTGCTGTGTTCTGTCATTATACTTGCTCTCACTCAAAAATTAAGCTACAGCAGTTACTAGATGGAATCTTGCAACCTCTAAATTTGATGTATGCTATTTGTTTCAAACTGGTATCATATTTTTCTCATTTCTATGCTGGAATCCAGAGTCACAGGAGACATCTTATCAAGATCATTATTTTAGAGATGTCAAGATCTTAAAATAAAATGAAGTTTTGAATTTGTTTTAAAAGAGTGGCAATAAAAAATGAAGAGACCAAATTGAAAGGCATTGTTCATGGCTTTTTCAATTCATTTTTGTATTTGTCATATTACTTTAAAATGATTTTTACAGTGACAATAATTCATTAGCCAGTTTCATTATGTAGTTCCCAAATCTATCAGCCATAGTTCTGTGACACTATTCAGTTTCACAAAGCTTTGTTGCCTGGCTGCAGAATTCTTAAGTTACTCTGCTAAATCTCACGGCCCAGTAATGAGCATTTTCTACAGAAATATTTTTGACGCATGACCTAGAGGACATACTTTTTAATAGAATTTGAGACTTTTGTCAGTCATGTTCCAAATTTTGCGTTTCCGTGCAAGCAAAATATGTAACAATACTGCTGCCTGGAAATTGTTTTAAAAGTAAACATGGCAACACTCAGTAGGGTCATCTTAAACAAATATGTGAGAATTTTATGTGAAACATTATGGTAAAATGCCTTCATGATATAGAGTTCTTTAAGGGCTTTGACTATGCGAGAGTTTATAACTGTGAGGAAAAATGTCTTCACTGCGATTCTATTTGATTTGGTTCATGTGCATCTCAAGGAACTGTAATTGTGCCAGTGACCTACTCCATCTGAAAAGACTGTATCACACTAACACTGATTAACTGCTAGCTGAAAAAAAAAATCTTAGTTTTCTGTTATTTTCTTGCTGCAGTCTTAAATATTTTATGGTAACACAGACAATTTTTTGCAACAAATATGTGTTAAAATATTCCTGACATTGAATGCCAGAGCAAAAGTCATAAATAACTCTCTCTTCTATTTTCTTTAAATTACAGATGTATGAGGCATTTGTCATAATTACATGTGCCAGTCTGAGATTTAAATGCATTACACTTTATACACTTGACTTATAAAATGAACATTAGTCTTTGAGGAGGTGGGACAAACCTGGCAGTTCCTAGCGTAGCACAGATACCGTTCGATTTATGCAGTCCTCCCTTCATTTCAAATGATTAGTGATTACATAAATAAGTAGGTAATTTTTGTCTTTCAGAACTTTGCAGAAAATACTATGAATGAGCTCCTTGGCTGGTATGGTTATGATAAGGTTGAACTGAAAGATGGAGAAGATATTGAATTCAGGAACTACTCTGCAGATGGGGAAAGCCGACAGCACATTTCTGTTCTCAAAGGTAATGACGCTTAATGTTTCTTTGTTCAGGCAAAGAATGATTAACATCCCACCCTGTCCAAATTGGCATGGACTAGGAGTCATGTTCCACTACTTACTTTTTTGTTGATTTAAATAAAAATATCCTCGTAAGAGGAATCCAGTAGAGTACAAAGGAAGCAATTTAACAAAATTGCAGTTTGCAGACATTAGTATATCTTCACAAATAATACCTTTTGTTAGTTGAAAGTCATGTACCTATAGTTCCAATAAGCTGTAGATACCTGGAGAAAGAGAGTGTTTTCTTAGCGGTTGAGATTTAAGGAACCTTTCTGCTTATAAAACTAACACTTTTGGCCTGTGTCTTTTTAAAAACCAGAAGATTTTGAACTGGAATATTCACTATGCATGTAAGAGTCATCGTGAACATTTACAAAACCTTCCTTAACAATGTAATATATTGTGTTCTACAAGTGCTTTATGAGTTTTCAAGGGGTGGAGTTTGTTAGGGACATTACCGGATCTTCATGTGATACCGTTGTTCAAAACGTAAGCGAGGAGATTCAGTCCTTTTGTGCAGCAGTTCCGTTGCTACTTCTTGACTCTTCAGCCACAGCAGGTGGATAGGGACTTGTGATCAGAGTAAAGAGAAGAAACATTGCTTCACAGCAAAAGGGTAGGAAATTGCTGGATCTTGACTTATCGAGCAAGAGTTTCTCAAAGATGAGGTAAAGAGAGGAAATTGCAGAAGCTTTTACACGCTTGGATTGCTGCTTTTTACTGCATTTATGGCCAAGAAGGAGCATTTGGGGTTTCTTTCTGATGGCAAGCAGCTGCACTGTATTCAGTGAGTGTTGCAATGAGTAGTGATACTGGGAAGCCCAATTCTGAAGGAGAGGTGACTAACAAAAGGTGGAAAAATTAGAGGTAAGGTGAAACAATCCAATTGTGTTAAAATTGAATGTTTGCAGTCTGTTAGTTGTATAGTGACCTTGGTGATCAATATTTGTACTTCACTGAAAATGTAATATGTTTAAGTCAACTCTGAAGAAATTTGTTATGTTGTGATGTGATCCATTTATTTATGTTTTAATAACTAGATCTTATAATGGATGATTTGTGGATATAATCTATGCCTAATTAAATTTGTGACATAATTTTGTTATAGACACATGATACAAATCATGTTTTATATACCAAAGATGTCGAATAACTGTGCCAGGTAGAAATTTTTGGTGTATATAGTCTGTGGGAGAGAAAGTGCTTTTCTTTTTCTGTGATTTGGAAGAAGAAAGATGGGTAACAATTAAGTCCTGCCCCATAGCTAATGGAAGTGCATTAGAGGAATTCCTCTAAATAAGGATCCTGAGGTGATTTGGGATTAAAGAATTAGAATCATAACTGTCATCATTCCTTACACACTTTGCTGTAATTTCAAATTTTTGTTTAAATACTTCTCATTACTACTGCTTACCAAATTGATGGAGAATTAGGAGTTCTTTCACTTTTCAATTTACATTTCTTGCATTAGTTAGTGAAGTTGCAGTATATGGTGTGTGATTACCATGAAAGCAGTGGATATAAAGAACAGGAATACGGTATTATTGATTAAGTAAGGCATACTAAAGATGTGTAAGACAAAGTGATTTCTACACCCCCCGCTTTTTAAGTATAGTTGTGTTTAATGTAATTTTGATTTTTTTTTTAAAAAAAAGAAGTATTTCTGAAGAATGCTGGAAAATATCCATTTATTTAAGGAGAAAATATTTTCTTTTTTTTGTGCACTCTCTTGTATTAGAGTAAGTAATTAATGAACAGGTAGGTGAAAATATTTAAGGGCATCTAAGAAATATTTTTGTCATACTGTACAATGTGTTCTTTGTGTTTTGCAGAAAATTCTTTGCCAAAACCAAAATTATCTGAGGACAGTGTTATTTCACCTTACAATATAAATACAAGCTACCCAGGGCTTGCCTCGGGAAATGGACTTTCAGACTCACCAGCAGGGTCAAAGGATCATGGGAATGTACCTATTATTGTCCCATTAATTCCACCACCTTTCATAAAGCCACCAGCAGGTAAATCATAATGAACATCTTAAAATGACGACTATCACTGACACCTATCCTGAACTTGCTAGTTTATAACTTATTTGAAAAAGTTCTGATTTCAAAATCTTTAGAAAACAGTCACTGTAGTCTTACAGGGAACTTTAAAATGGAGTGAGAGTGACTTTATTTGTTAATATTCTTGAAAAAACTTGCAAATACAATGACAACAGACAGTCTCTGTACACGCTTCTACTGCTGTGACACTGCATGCTGGATTTTACTCCCTCAGCACTTCAGTAACGTCTGTTTTAAACAAATTATTTGGTTTTGATTAATAAAGTCTTTAAATAAATTAATAGAAGATGATTGAATTAAAAATAGGCTTCACAAAGCAAACAGTGAAAGAGACAAAACCATTAAATCAATATCATGTCTTTATATCAGCTTAACAAGCTCATCCTGGGAAAACTGTCTCTGATTCTCATTGAAATCCCTGACCATTGTCTCTTGAGGAAGTAATATGATCTGTACTCTGCCTAGGAGACTTCACTGAAATCTTCTACATTTTCATTATATTTTTATCAGGAGTGATTTTTATAACATGGCATTCCTCAAAGTTTGTGTGAAAAATGTTTTATTCTACACTGCATGCTGTTTACCATAATCTGTGAAAGTAACTGTTATGGCTGCATTAAGGTGATTAATTGCTATGTTCTTATTTACTGTTGTACTCAGAGCAATAATTGGTGAATTTATATAGCAGCAGGCTCAATCTTGCTTCCACAGGAGTCACTGGGTGTCATCCCAAATGTTCTTGAGTGACTGAGGCACAAAGGAATATAGTGTAACCTGTAATACCTACAAAAGAATGTTATCTCTGTGCACAGAGCAGCAGTTTAGCTAAAGAGTCCCCACCAGGCAGGAGGATGTGTCTCATTTACAAAAGTTAAATGTAAAACACTGGTCCAATAAACTGTTTACTTATTGACAGTCGTTTGACAGATAGTTACAGTTGTCCTTCTCCCCCAAATTATTGTAATACCATATAGTTTTATCTCTAAAGAAGCATACTAATATGCTATGAATAGTTTTCAAATGTTACCTGATATATATTCTGTGCCAAAGACTTCTAATCTATTTTGTACAATATTTGCTAACTACCAAAGCTATTTGGGCCCATTCCTCTAGCCTTTACACAGCTGAAGACCTGAAGCCGTAAGGGCTGGATCCTAAGTTATTGTTGGTTTGGCCCTAAAGCTTTAATCAAGGGGCTTGTGTCAGCCCAAGCTATTTTCTCCAATCAGAGTCATGAATGAATTCATAATAATGAATTTGTGGTATGTGAGCATAGGGCTATAACATGAATTGTGCAAACTGCAATAAGTACTTGGTTTTTATGACATCAAATAAGCAGGAGGAGATGGAGTTATGAAGTAGAAAAACAAATTACTTCAGCAGTAGTTAAGTAGACACTAGGGAACTGTGGTCAAGTCAACTGCCTTCTGTTCTTTGCACATTCACCTACCATGTGTGTGTTCCAGTATTCAAATGTTCTTATTCAGATAAGGCCTTTCATAAGTATTTTCCAGCTTTGGGAATTTACTTCGTTACTTCATAATGAATATCGTTGTTTTACTTACATAAAGGATATGAACGCATAATGTCTGCCTTCTTTAATGTTATCCCATGATCAGTAACGAGCGTTAGATTACCATGACTGCTGAGCAGATGAGCAAATTTATCTCGCCCTTTTTTGAGTGAAGTGTGAGATGACTGGAGGGGGAAGAGAACCACAACCATTGTGGGGTTTTTGCAATAAGCCTTGGTAATAATTGTTTTGTTTTATCATAGGGCATAGAAGCCCTAGTCACGATCACCCCAAAGAGCCTGCAGCTAAGTATAGGACAGAAAACAACTGATGAATAATACAAGCAGAGGAGGGGGTACAAAGGAACCAGGAGAGCCAGCATGAGAGACAGTGGTCTTGGCACTCCACTGTGACACCATTTTGTAGGTGCTGCATCAAAGCAGAATTCTTCAGAGCAGTACAAGGCAGGACAACAGTAAATTTGGGGATGTTTTCTAGGAGTCCCTTACAAGCATAAGGGGCAGCTTGGGAAACAGCACAAAGGTCCTTATTTGTATTGACCAGGCAAATGAAGAAGACCCACATCGTTGACCACTAAAGCTGAAAGTCAACGTTTTACATGTTGTGTGAGGGACACAGGCTATGAACGACCTGCCAAAAGAAGAGATGCAGTTTATATTTGAGTTAATAAGCGAGGAAAGGGAACAGAAGGGAGCAGATCAAAAGAGTCTAAGAGGAAGCTTCCAAGGTTAAAACACTGTGGCAGAGAAAGGGACTTATGCAGTGATATTTTGAGCAGACATGCACAGGGCAAGTTTACTGTGTAGTGACACATTGCAGTAACTGAGATGTGAGATGCTGAGAGTCTAGATGAGCCTAGGCTTTGTGGATGTGCAAAGCTTTGAGATCTTGCACTGGTAAGAAGTCAACAAGATTTAAATAAAGCTTAAAAGGGAACACCCACAGTCAAAAATGATATCTAGATCATGAACCTGAAGGACGAGGAGCTGAATAATTTTTGCAGATAAGATTCTATACAATTAAGATGGAGAGGGAGAAGAGAAGGAGCAGAGTACTAGGGATGCTCATAGGAGCCTGAAGGGAGAAATAAGCAGGACTCTGTAAGATGCACTGATGCAGCAATTGCAGAGATAGGAAAAAAAGAAAGAGGAGAAGACAGAGTAAGGAAGCCAAGGAAACAGAATCTTCAACGAGGTAGATATGGTTCTTTGTATCTGAAATAGCTACCAGCTTGAGAAGAAGGAGGAAGGAGTATTGATCCTGAACTATGTTTAGAAAGCAGTCACTAAAGACTTCATCTGATCAGATCTTCCTTGAGTGCACTGGAAAACTTTGAATAGTGTCCTATGTGCACTCATATTTTAAATTAATAGGCTAGAACACTGAATAGTTAATAGTTAAATAGTTATTTTTTTCCCTCATGCTTATCTTACAGCATAGTATTGTCTTTCTGTTGAAAACCAAAGCCTTTGAACAATATGGCTAAAATTTATCTCCAAGCTGTTCAGCTTTCTCTTTTAGTCAAATATTAGGTAAAAGTTTGCTTATTCAAATCCAGGAAACGTTAGACTGCTATCTGACCAAATATTAACAGCTCTGATAAAGACACTCTCTCTTTGCAGTACTGCAGAATTACCCCAGCGTAAGTCCGAGTTAAACACATGGGCCCTGTGTGCTCTGAGTGTCTACAGACTCAGGTTATTGCACATCAGTGGATGATATTAATTCCAGACCTGAGAAACCTCCACGAAGAATATTCTGCTACCAGTTATTCAGATCTGGAGATTGTCCACAAGAGCACACCAGCTGACCTGAACCCCTAGGCAGATAGACCAGGCTCTGGCACCATCCAAACCAGATGAGGCTTTATCCGTCAACGTCAGCCATCTGACATGCATCTGGGAGCAAATAGGAAGTCAGTTCAGTCTCTAGAGAACTGATGTAGTAGTCTCCCTATGGCTAAAACCCTTCCTTCTTCCTCAGCAGTTCCTCTAGCTACACTCACTACCAACAGCGGATTCTGAGTGATCTTCAGGATTAGTCTCAAACACTACTCATTACAACAAACAAATACAAACATTAACATTACTTCTGTTTGGTGTTAGAGCATTCTTCTTCTTCTTCTTCTTTTTTTTTTTTTTTTCCAAAGGAATGTAAAGAAAGTATTTCTTTTCAATAAAAAATTGAATTGAAATAACAAGGAACAAAAAAGTGGCAGCCAGGAACACTCTAGAATTAAAAATACCACATTTGTGCAGGGTTTATGATATTAATACTCAGTATACAAAAATCCTGATTTACACTCTTCATATTGACATACAGAGTGAATCTCAGAGAGCACTGAGTGACTTTGCCCTTTTGCTCAAATTTGGATGGCTGTTGTTATGTGAGATGAGGGAAGGCTAACATAAAGACTATTTTAGTCGAAGAAAAGTTGCAAAAAATTCCTTAAATGCAGGCAAGAACATGTTTTTTTCTTCCCTCATCATCTCCTAGATGTTACAGTATCCTTAGTCATTTAACTATGCTCTTTGGTTGACTTTCCCGCATGATCCACATGGCAGTACCTCAGTAGGGGAATGCAACTGCTATTTGATCTAGCTTTTGGGCATGCGTTTTGGTGATAATATTACCCTTCCTGCTTCCTTCTATGTCCTGCTTCATTCTGATATGCAGAATACATCTGTTAGAATTCTAAGTATTATGGACAAGAACTGGCTTCCTTCTATGCTGCGCTATATGGGAAGGTCATTGTCAAGTAGTGAAAGGGGAGGCAAAAAGGATGCTACTGTTTAGTTAGCTGAGCTTTCTGCAGGGAAAAAGTACTAGGTAAAATAATGCTCCCTCGTAGAGTTTTTACAAGGTAATGAATACATTTGGGAAAGGAAAGGGGATTTAAATTCTTCAACCCACAGATCAGTGCCTCTGCATCATGTTTGGCTCAATGGTTTCCAAATGGTAATAGTTTGGGTTGTACCAAACCCATGTATTGTATGAGGAACTAGCAGAAAATGAAGGAGGAATGACCTGGAGGAATTGTATCTGGTGAGGCAAAATTTCTTAAAAGTGAAACAGAAGCATTTCCAATAGTGAGTACCTTGTAAAATAAATCTGTAAGTTAGAAAAAACTCTGAAAGCACTAAACACACAGAAATTTCATATTCAAATACTGAAATAAGTAATTAGATATTTTATGGAAAGGAATGATATACTTTCTGTGTTATAGTTTAACATAACTTTAAAATTAAAGTTTACGATTTCTTTGTATATGTAAGTGTACATGAATAACTTGGAGCTCTTATTAGCATGGCTGCTGCTCTGCAACCTGTAGAATTAAGTAGAGTCCCTGCCTTAAGAACAGTCTGGAATTGCACACTGTAAACTATATCAATATTTAAATTATATTGGAGGAATTTTAAAGCATAAAAGATTTTAAAATGTTTTTTAGCAGAGCGGTAAAAATGAAATCTAGGATTATCTGTCTAAATTCAACAAGGAATTGGTTCTATGATTATATTATCAGGAAATCCTATTCCAGGCAGAAGCCAGTGGCAGTTTTCCTTAAATAAAGACCGTATTATCAGATCTTATTAAGCCTTTCATTTTACTACACTCTGAATCTTGCTTCAGTATTTTCTAAATCCTACTTCAGTTGCTGCTGAACAGTATTGCCCTTTCTATAGCTGCAGGTTTAGCTCGCTAATAAAGACCTCCACAACAAATCTCTGCACTTTGACTTCTCTCTCATTTTCAGGTTGAAACATCATCTGATTTACACTGATCGCAGGCTTTCTATTGCATGTGTTTTCAAATGTCAGTTGTCAGTATGCCTGCCCTACCTAGCTCATTGTTGATGCCTTTTGCTCTCCGTGGAGGGCAACTGTTTTTTTTCTTGTGCCAAAAAGAAAATCATAACATCTGCCTATGCACTTTAGTATTGTATATTAAAAATACACAAGGAGCACCCCCCCCCCCACTAGCTGAAACAGGTCCTTTTTTGTTTACATGCTTAAAATCTGCCTAAATACCAGCTTTCATGTGTATTGTGAATTCAGTTATTACTGACCTATGCATGAGAATATGTCTTACCTACATTTTCTATGCATGAGTTAAGTAGTGGTTCCCCAAAACAGTTTTTCAAAAAGAGCTAGGACACTCCACCTTATTGGCAGACTAGTGAACTTCAAGAGACTGACTCTCAAAAGGAAATTCATTATAGAACCCTTGAGACATTTTTAGAACTATGGTTACAACAATCTTTCTGTTGTAAGCCATGTTATAATAACTTTCATAACTTTTTTTCTCAATGTACTTTCTGGACCTTAAATTTGTCACATGCACCATCTATTTAGAGAATCAGTGCTTAAATGCTATCATGAATGGTTCTACAGAAATGATCAGAAGTTTTGTTTTATAATTTGAGATTAATCAAATAAAACATCTTGGATGAAAGAAAAATAATTGACACTACTTCTACCTTGCTTGAGAACATCTACCTCAGCAACTGCTTTGGGATGAAAAATCTGAACACATTGTTTTCTTTAGTGGAAAATTAAGGTTTCAGGATTGTCAACAGGGTATCTCAGAATTAACTATTAGGAAATCCTGGCCCATCCCAGTGGAAAGAATGAATACTTATCGCTAATGCTGCAGATGCTACAGTTTATTTAAGATTTAATTTCTTTAAAAAGGAAGTTTCTCAGCTGTTCATTTCAAAGTAGTACTGCAAATTGCTTAGAATTTTAAAGGTATGGGCCAGTGAAATGAGTGCAGTTCCCAGCAAGGGGCAAAAGGGCTAATTAGCAGATTTGTTAAGATCACCTGAAAAGAATGGGATCCAAACTGCTGTCAGGCATAAGCCAATGTGAAGAGTACAACACAGCAAAGAGGAGAAAGTAGGAAAACACAAGAAAGCAGTAGTAGTAGGGGAACAGCTACTGGTAGCTGTGGTGGAAGGAAACTGAGATGCCAGGAACAGGTGGGCTGTGGAGAGACATCAAGGAGGGACAGGATAAAAAAAAATGTTCTCTGAATTGGATTACAGGTACAACCAGAGACAGGGCACAGGTTTCACAGAAACTCATTCAGTCCAGTGGATGTACCCTCTGAGATACAGATCCCTGCAGCACTGCAACTGGGTACCTTCAGGAGTAAAATATTTGTCTTGCCAGAACAGTTGAGTATCTCCTGCTGAATTTCTTGAAAGGAAATGGGGAAACTTTGGAGCACCAATCTGAGGATCATTGTAAACTGCGGGATTAGATCTGTATCTGCATTTAGTTTCACTTGAATTCTTGAAACTACAGTTGAAGTTGAAAATAAGTATCAGTTAATTCAAAATGATATTTGTAGACTACTGCAGCCTTAAAGTTAGTAAACTGAGCAGGATTTAATTCCAGAATTTAAGGGATTTTAGGATCATCCTGCTAAACACAAGAGGCCGTGCTGGTTTCCCTAGATAAAGGGGCAGAGCAATACATGATGGATTTACTGTTACATACTCTTTGCCTTCCTTCCTTTTCTCCCCCCCCCCCCCCCCCCGATAATGGTTTTATAGAAGAATGATTAGTCTAAACTGTTATTCACTGGTTTTCAGAGGAACAGTTTTCTGCAGTTCCTTCACCCTAGTTTGAAAGGAAAAAAAATACCAAACATTCTGGTTAATTAAGACCTAAAGAGGCGGTGCAAACTTTTGATGATTAATTGAAGCATGCTTTAGACTGATGCATATTTAGTTATTATAATGTGATAATTTTATCTTGTTATACAAACTGCTCCCTTTGGGAACATGATTTAACACTGCAAACACTCTGTGTTTATTGCATTGTTCATTATGAAAAATACACAGGCTAAAAACCATAAGGAGATGTATCTGAATAGTATCTGCGCAGTGGTGCCGGGAGTGTTTCTTCCAGCTCTAATGAAGCAACCCAGGGGCAGAAGAACACAATATTGGAACTCTCCAAATAACACTTCTTATGAAGAGCTGAGAACTTACAAGAGTAGAGGCTGGAAGTTCAGATCTTATACTGTGTATGAAATAATATGTTTTTCTATTACCAGATATACTTACCAGAAAATGACATATTTTTCTTCAGTTCTACTGAAAACTCTCATATTACTCTTCAGTGTTTCTATGTCAGTTCTACTTTGTTTTACCTGTATGAGTACCTCTGCTATCTTTCATAAGTGTGATAAACCTGAGAACATGCTAAGCACATTACAAGAGCATGTCATAAGGGTGCAGGCCTGTCTGTAAAATGCAGTTGCTAACAAAAAAAATTTCTTGGTCTAACCATTTGAGAATGATCTGTGCTAAGACTTGCAGACATTCTTTTCCTACTTTACAAACGTGTGTCAGCTTACCTATGTGAGTCCCGAAGGTGATGGTGAATGGTCTTCATCAACAGAGCTGCTCCAGCAAGTGCTCGCGTGATAGACATGGACGTGCTGTTGGAGTGAGCTTAGGTTACTCAAGGGGATTTGCTAAGCTAGACCTACCAGCAACAATTTGCCTGTATAAAATAGGAGCACATTGCTGATGTAGTAGTATATCTGTATAGTTACTATGGAGAAGTTCTTAGCTGGAAGTTAGAAGTTAGAGCTGGAAGTTCTTAGTGCAGACTTTATCTAAAAGTTTAGAAAAAATTCAAGGTAGATAAGCTGTCTCAAACTACTTGATTCAAAATTCTCTCCTTCCCTGCTTCCTTGCTGCTGACTCTTCTTGATGAGTATTTTAGATACTGGTATTTGATACATTTTCATGCAAAAAGGGCAAGAGTCTGGTAAAGTGATTTTTAAAGAATTTGGCCTTATGAAACAAAGGTCTGTGAAAAAGTGAGAGGAATCTTGGCTTGAATGGAAGATTTGAATTACTGATTTTGGATTGTTCCAGTTTGTGTTTAGCAAGAGAAAGCAATTAAATCGCCAGCCTCTGGCTTTTCTTATTACACACAGTCTTAATGGATTTTTTTAAGTTACTGCTTCCCACTGCTGTGAATTGTAATGGTAGAAATACATGGACTATTACTTTTCTGTTAATGTTGCAGTCCTCTTTTTTTCAGTCACTAAACTTAATACACTGCAATCAAACAACCCTGTTAAATATTTTCACAGCTTCAGCTCAGACCTCTATTGCGACTAGTGTCAGGAAAGCAGGCACACAATCAAGTTTGGACCTTTATCATTGTCCCTAGCTGTCATCTATATATCTTGCTACATAAGCCGTAGAACATAGTTCTGTATCTATCCCAAGTACCAAGAATGGGTACCATTCTCTGCCATTCTTAGCTTCACTTGAAGCTAAAAGAAAGAGATTGGTTTTAGAGCAAATTTTCCTCCCACTGGAGGAAACTGAACTGAAGTTCTTGTTGATAATCAATAGGGAATTAATCACATGATGAAGTTTTTTTTCTTTCTTTTTCCACCTGATGTATTGCATTATGAGAAGCTGGCATTACATCAAAAGTTTACTTGGGCAAACCTGCACCTGTAAGAGCAGCCATGACTGAAAGGTGGCATTTTAGTGTACTGTGCCAGAAAGCACTTACTTCCAAACCACCTTCTGTAGTACTGCTGTTTCTTGGTTGCTTTGCTTGGCTGTGTTGGTGTAATCCTTTGTAGCGGTGTGTATGAGTCTTTTAAATAGAAAAGACATCTACTTTAATTACTATTATTAGTATTACTATTACTATTAAAGGGGCTATATTGTATTCCGCCATTTTCTTTCCCTCTCTTTCTCCTTTCCGTCCTTCAAAATGATGAACGTTTTGATTAAGAACATTGTTGATGCTTTCCGGGTAGCAGTTCTCACTTCCTGGAGATGCAAACTGGAGCTGGGAATGGTTTGTGGACCGTTCTCCGCTGCTTATTGGCTAACAGATCGCTGGACCACAAGTTAAGCAATGCTGCTTCAAAGCATTCCCCCTTTGGTGGTGGCCAAATTCTGCTGCTCAGGGCATGAGAGGACAAGAACATAACAGAATAGATGCCTCTCCTTGTCCCATCCTCTTCTTGCCAGGATGCATATTAAAGGAGGTCTTCAGCCAAATGAGGTAGAGTAAGCCTTACTCTCCTGCATAACCTTGTGCAGCAAAGGGTATAATGTAGATCCTCCACAGCTAAATGGTTGTTGCTGCTGCTGGGATGTTATATAATTGAAAAAAGACAATTATATGGTCTTTCTCATCATCTAGGGGAGAATTATGTGTGTCTGTTAACAGGGAATTGAATGTTAATTAATATATTTCCCCTCTTAAGCCATGCTTGAAAACACCTGAGAATACCAGTGGCAGTGCTTTGTGCTTCTCCATAAAAACTGTACTCCAGAAAAGCCTAACTGCTTTGAAAAGAAGTACACCAGCATCTCCTTTGCCAGTGAACTCTCTTCTCAGCTCTATAATTTTCTCTTTTCATTTATGACAGCTATTCTCACCATTAATGAAGACTATTATAAAGGGATCACTGTTAGATCTTCTGTTTTCCAGAGATAAAATACTTCTTATCAGTAGGAGAATATATGTTGCTGTTTTCTGAAACAAGAGGTTGCTGTCTGTTTCCTCTGGTTCACAGGATCTTCTCTTGCCGGGTAAATTCAAAGGGGGCAAATTCAGTCTGTAAGGAATTGGTTTATTATGGTGCAAAAATAGTTGCGCCAGGGTGCCTTTTTAAAAGCTTAGTACTTCAAATGGCTCAGGATAAAAATGGTAGGAAGAGCTCTTGAAGTGAGCACTCCAGCCAGGGCTGGTGTGCTGGCTGGTCCGGAGAGAAAACTCTGACAGTACAGTGCAAGAGCAGACTAACACAACTCTGTGCCCCTATGTGTCTGGCTGTCAAATTACAACCAGCTCAGCAGTAGACTTCTTGACCCCTGTAGATGGCCAGTGATAATTTCAGCCAAAGAGTTTTGATTTCCCTTGATATTCAATATATTAAAGCATTTATAATATTGGCAAATCCTACTCTAAAGAGTAAATGATAAAATGCGCTAAACACAAATCTATGTTATGACTTAGCCTTAAACATAGGCTTAAAGGTGTACAGCCTGATTAAAACTAAAAGGTCATTTTTTTACACCGTGCAATTTTATTTGTAACTATAAATCATAACACAATTTGTGGAAGGAAAAAAGTTATTAAACTGGCAATATTTATTCCGTTAAGGTGAATAAAATGCAGCACGTAGTTCTGAGTTATGATAGCTGGGGAACAGAGCCAAATCACTCTGCTAAAAATTAGTTTGCCAATAATTTTACAGAACGATGACAGTGTAGCTTCAAAAACAAATCCTTTATAGGGAAATGGGATGACTGCATGACAGACTCTCTGAGCTATGAATTCTCCACAGCTCATGGACTCGGAACTGCTTTAACAATTAGTCTTTGGGGATTTTTTTTTCCAGAAGTTAGACAATGGCTGATGTCCATAACTGAAAGGTCATGCTGTGTAATAGACTGGACATAAGAACCAAAGAATTCTGAGTTTTAAGTCAAAAGTTTCTCACTAACTTGCTATATTGATCTGTTTAAGAGTCTTAGCTATTCACTGTCCCCATCTGTGAAGTGGGGGTAAGAGTAAAGACCACACAAGAACATTGTTAGGACTTTAAGACAAAGAGTGCAATAACATTTCAGTACTGCGGTATTTCTTTTCTTTGAAGTTTCTATTACTCCAGTGTGTTGCCCCCCCTCATGCTAGTTACTCCTACATTCTAAAAGATTTGACATGAGGAGCTAAGCACAACTATAAATTTGAGCAACACAAATTGGCAGCAAAGAATATCACTGGAAAAGGATTTGGAAGTTCCAGGTAGTAGAAGTGATGGAGTCAACCGAAAAGAAAATAATTACGAAATAAAGGAGAGGTATGAGGAACATTGGAAGGGCAGCAAAGAGCAAAGGTGAAGGGAATAGTTTCAATTAGCTAATGGTACCAGGCTGTTAACACAAGTATTCAGAGAAATAAAAATTTCAAACTAGTGTAATAGTATGAAAGATTTTTCATATCAGGAGGCGTACATATCATATTCATAAGACATTTTAGAAGATCTTGAAAGAGACTCAAGAACTCTCTGACCAATAACAATAAAAACTGGCAAATAACCAGGCAATCATTACCACAGTGCTGCGTCTTCCTTCTCACTCAGCTCTGTTTTTGTGACTACTAAATTCAAATGAAAGCTCCCCACTTTGTACTTTAGTCAGTATTTAGAAACAACACTGAAAAGGGATATTTCCTTTAAAATAGGACTCTTGTTAGAACCCTACTTTGGTGCAGTATCAAGTGTATTTTATCGTCAGGCTGCTAAGCAGAATATCTCAGGGGCTTTCCATGAGGGACTGTAAGCAACAAGAACAGAGCAGCAGTAATTATTAAGTCTCTAGCCTTGGTTAATTATTTAATAAATAGTCACATACTCTTAAAAATGTAAAAAGCTCTCAAGACTTCCAGAGCTTTTCAGCAATGCACCATTTTTAAGTTAATAACCTTTTCCAGCCATCTTAGAAGCTCTGCCAATCTACTGAGCCTGGTTGGCACAGGTCACTGGCTGCCTAAGGAACAAGCTGGTAGTCATAAGCTGCACGTTTCCACTCAGAGAGTGAGGAAGTTAGAAATAAGATGAGCCGGCGCTGGTTATATCTAAGACTGAGCATGCAGATGTCTGAGGAAGGTGTTTGCATCTCATGTAAATGTTGTTCTTATATTTCTGTTGTAGAAGATGATGTGTCAAATGTACAAATAATGTGTGCCTGGTGCCAGAAAGTTGGAATCAAGCGCTATTCCCTGAGTATGGGAAGTGAAGTGAAATGCTTCTGCAGTGAGAAGTGCTTTGCAGCTTGCCGAAGAGCATATTTCAAGAGAAACAAGGTAAGAGAAATAAGGATATGAAGATCCATAGACATAGTTTTAATCAGGCCCACCATGGGTCTTATTTAGCATAAAATAGAAGCTTGTTTATTGCTTCTCTGTTTCATCTAGTCCCTCGCTTTCTATCTGTATTGTCTGTTGGACTGTCAACCTTTTACTAACCTTGTTTCTTTCAGTTTCCTTCAGCTTGATGCTTAAGTTTTGTGAGAGTCAATAAGTTTAAATAAACAGTAACATAAGAGTCCCAATTTGGCCTTAGCATCTAAGAATACTTGCTGCGTATACATGGCGAAGAGGAGGAATCATGAAAGCAGAACAGGATATGTAGAGGCTGTGTCCTGCATAGACTACAGGGTGGTTATGGAGACTATGTAAGACTTACCCCAGGAGTCCTGTTCAACTGAAGTCAGTGGAAGCTGTATCACTAAGTTCAGTGGCAGTGGGATCATGGCAGTGGGCTTTAGGCTGTTAGGGCCTGAATCTGAGCTCCATCAATGTAGCGGAAATCTTCTCACTGATGCCAGTAAGCTGTAGTTTCAGTCTTTTGAAGCATATCTTTGTTAATAAATTATTGCTGCAAAATTCAGACATCATAGTTTTTGATTTGGGATAAGCAATGTCAGAACATCTAAAGTAGCATGAAAATCCCTCCTACTTGGTTTAAATTTGACTTTGTCTAAAATTAGAATGTAGTCCTAATATTGAATGTCTACAAAAATCGCTGTAATTGCTTTAGTGCCATGCCTGAAAATGCCCTCTAGGTTATTTCAGCAGCTGTTTTCTGCTGCAGAATGTGTGATATGCTATTAAAAAAAAAAAAAAAGGAAGAAGAAGTAACACTCCAGCACTTTCAATTTTTCTAAAAGTAGCTATGTCCTTTTGGCACTTTTTAGTCCAAGAGGACCACTTTGGTTAGCCTTCATTGTCTTAGAAATATTTATTATTCTTAAAACCCTTTACATTTGGGTTTTCTAAATGATACAATTTACCCTCATGCTATAGAACATTCAAAGTCTGTCAAGTTCAAAAGAATTCAGATCTTCAAATCTGGTATTTTAAATCTCCAGTAATAACAATTAAGTACATACGGATCTTAGATTCAAGATGCACTGTTGTAGCAAATTACCCTCCTTTATGAATTTGGGTCACATCATCCTGCCAAAAAAAAAAAAAAGTGCCTGAAGAATTAGGTTGCAAAAATCAGTAGAGTGGAATTATAGTTGCAGTCTTTGAGAATCAAGCTCATAATGTCTACTGGAGCAGATAGGCAAGTTAAAGTCATGTGGAATCCTCTGTATAGAGTGGTGTTATACCCTTTTATCTAGAAAAAGTGTGGAGGAGTGAAATAAATTCTTCTTAGGTACTCCTCATTTCAAAGCAAAGAAAGACGCATAAACTGATGCTCAGAGCCATGACAGAAAGGTTCCAATATATACGTATATGTGCACAGAGGCATATTTATGCATGTGCAATTCAATATATTTTATGATTTGTAAGATGTTCTAGGGTAACAGGATACAGATAACTGTCAGATGATGTTCCCATAACTTTTAGTCATAAATTTACATGAGTGAGATAGGTCAAAGTAATGGAAGAATTGTCAGTGATCCTAGTTAGGTGGTCATGTGTGCCTAGCATTGATGAGTACCAGATAATTTAGGCTACCTTTGAATGGTTGGTGAAAGAACAACCAATTCACAAGAGAGTCTTTTTAGTCTATAGCTTAGATCCTGAAATAGGGGGGTTTATATCCCATACTAAAAAAAGAAAAAAAAAAGCATGTTAACATAATGCATAGATATACTTGAGCCTTTTAGTATCCCATGAGTGGCAGAATTCAGTGACAGTTTATGCCTATGAATTCAATCAGTCATACAATAGAAGAAAAAGTTCGCTTTTACTTGTCTTCAATTTTTTTTTACTTGTATGCTTTATTGGATATCTCCTTGACCTCGTATTATAAGAAAGGTTGAATTAGTGCATCTCATTACCCTACCTTCCTTTCCTACACCTCTATTAGTTACTTCTGGAAGCTATTCAGCTCTGAGTACTTTCAGCTTCTTATACAGAAAGTTCTCTGTACTATATTTTGGGTGTATCTGAATAATAATAAGTTCCTAATATAGTAAGTTATTCCTAAATAATAAGTTTCTAATCTTTTAATATGCTATTATATCCCTTTGAAATGTCCTGTTCTTCACTAGAAAGGTCACAAATTTTAAAAAATATGTCCTGTGGGAGAACTTGGCAAAGTTTGGCAAAATAACATGTGATTGATGACATGTTCGTTGCTACATTAGATCCCCTTCAAGGTAAATCATCAAGTTACATTTTATTCCCCTTCACCTCTGTGAAATCTGGTACTCTGCAGAATCTAATGCAACTCTCGAAATCTAGAGCTGCCTAGTAGCTGTTTAGGGCATTAAATGATCAGAGTGGAGAATCCTTAGGAAATGTTGCCATTGAGTTTAGGCTGGTATAACAGAATGCAGGTGACCCTCATGCTGCTTATTTTGCACTTCACCTGTTAGTAATAGAGCAGAATCTTGAGGAACAAGATCAACGGAACAAGGTCGCAATAATTTAACTGCTGACCTTTAAACTGTTATTACCAGTCCAACAGTGTACCTGTCTTCTCCATGAGTCTAATGTTTATTTATGTATTTGGGAAGTTACGCTATTCTACACTTTCTCATTTTTCAAACAGAGGAGTAAAATAGTCACATTTCACCTGCCTTATGTATATTTTAAACAGCAGACTTCTGCAACAATATAGTGTTGTATTACATTAAATATGTACAGCTGCTGCATTTCAGGGAGCTGATAGGACTTTGTGGTCACTTCATTTAAAGCTTGAATTTCCTAATGGATTGTGTTAAGCAGTCTTCCCTCTCTCCTCCAGATAAGAGATGCTGTAATAAGCACATGTTTAAAATGATAGAATGGTTTGAACAGTAAAGAATAAATCATTGTTAATGTCTCAAAATGGCACTAAGTAATGCTGCAAATTAGACATCTCTGAATGCCAGTTGTTGTGTTCAGAATTAGGATTTTTCTCATCACCCTAGTGAAAAAATCCTCTTCCATACACAGGGTAAATCTACGTGGATACACCCCACGCCCACAAATTCCCAGCTGGGAGAAAGCTTGGCATGAAACCAGCTTCAAGTGCCCTCAGAGGGCAAGAGAAATGCCCCCCAAAATCTCTGGGTAGGTGGGCAATGACTACTCCCACTCTGTAAGTCCTTCCCCAGCCCTCTCATGCAGTAGGTTTAGCAAGAGCAGCAATATGCTGGAATAAGGCAGCACACTGCTGCCTCTGCAGTGTCTGAATCCAAGCACTTTAGTTGGAGGTACTTCTCCGTCCTTCATACCTTCTGTCATAGCACAGTTGTGTCCATTTGTACTCTAGAAATTCTGTGGGTGCATGCTCTGCATCTGTGTATAGCCAGGCTTGTCAGGGAGCTTCATGGCCGAGACTGGGAGTTTTTAAGGAAAACAGACTTGCACAATTGTAAGTTGCTCTTCTCATAAGAAATGCAGATTTTGTCCTAGGTATCCTGCAGTCATGACCATTTAAAATTATCTCTATTAGCAAACATGCCTTGCAAGAATAGAAATATATATATTTTGCAGTTATAATGTGTCTCCCCACAGAGTGTTATTTTGTCTAAATTACTAGAAATAAATGAAGAAAAAAAATTATTTTACACCTTTAGGCAGAGCAAAGTATTTAGATTATATGAGAGTCAGAAAAAAAAAACCCAACCCTCCCCCCAACAAAAATAACCCAAATCTGAATTTGTGTTCCTGTTTGGTCTAGTATGCATAGTCAAATGTACATAATGAAGTAGTGCATAATGATAACCTGTTGTACATAATAATACCAATTAAAAGGAACTGTTGCAGGAAAGGGAGTATTTCATACTCTTGTTTGTAATTGAATAGATTTAAGATCTGGAGCTGTTCCGATACTCTCTTCCTTAGTATTTAATTTTATAGGCCGACTAATATAAAGTTTAGTACTAAGGAGGCACACGGGCAAAAAGCACTAGACCACCAAGTTTCAGAATATTAAATTTAAAGGGAAATACTGGATTCATAATTGGATCCAGTGAGTTTGAAGCCTAAAAAGATTAATTTTAAAATTAAGTTTATTGAATCAATGAGTCAGAAAACAAATTTATTATGACCTAATGGCCAAACCTAGGATGAGTACTGAATTCATGTAGGTTATATGTGCTGTTCATAGATATATTAAAAACTAACTGGATTGGAACTAACTGCTTGACTGGATTAAGATATTGGAGAGGAAGTGGCTGCCAGGTTGTCAGACAGTACTTGAATTTGCTTCTGCTTTGCTCTGCCTTTCACTCGGAGATGATAGATATTTTTGTTTACAGTGTAATCAAATTTAACTTCTACAAATAAACAAAAAGGCATTAATCAAAAAGTACAAGTAAACTGCTGTTTAGCAACAAGAAAAAGTAAATGGTGATCATTTTTTCTTTCTCCTCCTATGGGACACTGATCTGCAGCACTGTACATGGGTCAATAGCATAGATAGCCAGGTAACTTGATTAGTGGTGGTCCTAATGGACTTAAATGCAGAGAGCAAGGACAGACATCCTTCATGCTAACATGGCACTATTCTCCAAGACAGAATCTAACTTTACTCTCCCTGCTGTTCCAAGGTGAGAGAAATGGCAAGGTGCATTTCCTTTTCAGTGTTGGAACTCAGTCCTGAAGAAGTTTTATGCATTTTTTTTATCTCATCTGCATGGCATGAATGAATCTGAAGAGTGAAACGGGCCCATAAGAAGTGATATGCCTTTATTTAGCAATGCATTCCATTGCATTAGATAATTCCTTCCATTTTCAATTTGTATTTAAAAACAATGAACTGCACATAGCATCATCATAAAGCCTTAGCACTCCTGCCTGAATAGTTTTTCAGTTAATGTATATCGCTACATAATTAATAAGGACATGTATATACAAACACATACTAAAAATTAGGAGTAAATAGAAGCTATCATTCTCCCAAATTATTACTGAGGATTGTCAAAGAAAGTTCTCTTGATTTCAAGCTTAATTATGCTGCCTAACAGTGCATGAGAAATTTGTAACAATCTCCCTGTTAAGTCAATGAGTAATGGCAAAAAAAAAGTTAGCTTCTCTTTTTTTTCCTTAGGCACATGCAAAATTTAATTTGTAAAATGATCACCATTCATGAAAATTTGGAAAACTGCTTAAAGTGACTTGATGCAAATAATGCCCCTGACAGAAGAAAAAATCTTAGATGTTACCTCTTCCTTCAGATTCTTTTTCTGTAAAAAGTGGAAACATGTGGGACTGTGAACATAAAACTAGTATTTATACTGGAGATTTAACCTGCAACAATTTGGTATTCAGAAAGGTCAGTGTAGGGCTGGTGGCCTACCTGGTTTGCATGAAATGATCTGTATTTGGCTTTACAGAGATATAGAGAAGTGTGAGTTAAGAAACAATTCACAAACTTTCTTCTTTTTATGTGGATTTACATAGAATGCGTGCATATGTATTTACGTGTACATAAGCATGTGTATGTACATTGCAGCACAAGCCAATTAGCAAAGATTCTTGCTAACGCTCAAAAGTGGAAGGGGAAAGGATGACAAACATCTTTATAGCTATAATTGCTATGTTAGGATATAAACGAGTGCTAATGAATGAATGCAGATGTAACGCTGGGTCTGTAGAGGAAATAGTGTGGGGCACAATGGCTAACTGCTTTGAGGAACTGTCTGGAAAAGGAGGGGGAAGGAAAATATCTTCCCTCAGAGGATGTTTACAAAGTATGTAGAGAGTGGAAGGCCCCAGACAGTGACCAAGAATCTGTAACAGACTCTTAAATATAAAGCAAATCCTGAGTTGTGAGAGAGATGGGTGGCATTAGTTAGAAGGGAGAAGAGTAGGTATCATTGTCTAGCTGTCATCAGCTGACCTTTCTGCTTACTAGGTACTAAAACCAAAATTCCTTGCCTAAACCAGAGCTGAGATTTTCCTATGATTAGAAGCAGCAAATGAAATTCCAAAATTAACCTAGTGAGAGTCAGAATATCTCACTGCTCACCCACACCAAAGCAAAATGTATTAACATTGCTAATGATGAAATGCATCAGCAACTGACTGATGCCACCAATGCCTTAATGAAGGGACCTGGCAAACCAGTGTGCTTGTCAGTTTGCAAACTCAATGGACATTTTACTGTCCATCTGCTGCCATTTAATATTATAAATTTGAATCAAATTCCCATTGTCTGAATTACCAGCAGGTATCCAATCCAATTAAAAGGCGTGTTCACTTTTAATTTTAACCACCATGTCACATTACATCAGTCGTGTTGCATTCTGGCTACTTTGGTTATATCAAGATGAATGTGCTAATTACGACTTTAGAATCTGCTGTCTCTTGGACAGCAGGCATTTGAGTCAAATGAATCGACCAGTTTATGTGAGGTGGCCTCACATCAATTCTGAACTGCTTCAGTGATTGACTCTCTCCTCACTGCCAGAAGTAGGTTTTGTTTACACACAGATGTTACAACAAAATACTGCTAATTCCATTAGGACTTGACTGGAAATGCTTTTAAGGTTTTTGAGTGCTGGATTTATGCAGTTTAGACCACTGAGTTGGATTTAAATGAGGAGATACTACGACACCGTGATATTGGAGTTATGGAAGAAGTTGCTGTCTGCTGGATACATTCTCAGAGTGACTGAGGAAGAAAGATGTCTGTACTTATTTTTCTAGAGATTACTAAGGTACATCACTGAGGTCTTTTAAACAAGTGGAAAGAGAGACACTAGGAGAAAAACAGACATTTTGCTCCTTTAAAAAGTTTGGCAAGATAGAACTCATGTTCTGTGTCCAGTATGTATCTATATCATCAAGGGATTTTTGATTAGAGTCTAGATGCATAGCAATGATGCATTCAGAAAATGGGCAGACATAATACACATGGGTGCTTACTTTACTCTGAACTCCTTTGGCTCTGATGTATGTGAGCTAGACAGTAAAATATTGTTCTCTTCTATATTCCACTATCTCTGTTCATGTTACATTAGATTAGCGTGTGTTGCCTTGACCTCATATGAAATAATGCACCTTTCAGCTTTGTTTCCATTTGATCAATACAGAATCGTAATGGAAAACAGCATTTTTTCTAATGAAAACTTAGGATAGATCTGCAAAGTGAATTTCGTTTGCATGGGTTATATTTGATGCCGCTTTCCATTTTCTCACGAACACATCAATCATTAATACTCGTAAGAGCTGGGCAAATAATGAAATGCATATTAAATAATATATTTGTTCAAAAATATCATGACACTTGAATAAATTATTGGCTTGATACATCTGTTAACTTATCAGTCAGCTCATTAATTTAGGGAAATATTGAAAAAAGTAGCTTGAGTATTTTTTCACGATACATATACATTTATTTAAAAATCAAAATTAATCAAATATGGTTTTCAAAAATATGCTTGGGTTAGGAATAATGTTGTGAGTGAGACCCTGAGTACACACTCCTGGAAAGATGTGTGCAATACTGCAATTAACTGCATAGTTTAACTAGGTGAAATTCTAACAGTTTTCTTCCTTAGGCAGAAGGCCATAATGGGCAGCAATAGAAAATTCTAGGGGCCCTGTTGAAGGTGGAAGTAATTTCTAGTTCTGAATTTTCACAGGGGCAGAAGTAGCTATCCCAGTGCTCTCAAACATTAGATAACAGCTAAGTAATTTGTGCCATAGAGATGGTATTTCAGTGGAATTGTGGCAAATTATTGTCTGTTGATGATCTGTATTTATATATGTTATTAAGCAAAATTAAGTTTGCATAGTTTCTTTTAAAATGGTTACTTCCCTCTTCATCACACACACACAAATCTTGGGGCAAATTCAGTGGTGAAACTATGCCAGACCAAAGGAATAAACCATATCATATATCTTTTGGCCCCTTCTAGGTAGGAAAGTTACATCACTTCAACTTTGTTTGCAAATGTTTGCTGGTTTACAGCAAGACTGAAGAAGCCCTTACACACATTAACCTTGAATCTGACCTTGTGAATCTAAATGAGGCTAGGAGAGGCCAAATGGATAGAACTTGCACGCTGCCAGATGAACAGGAAAATCTATTACCAGAAATTGCTAGTTAAAGTCAGCTACTTCCTATTTTTCAAGCAGTGCTTGAAGTGTAAGTGTTAAACTTGCTGGAAGAAACAGGTATTTTTTTATATGGCAAGAGCCTGAAAAAGTCAAATATCTTTGCTGTAGAAAATAATTTCTGCAATAGTGAAAGACTGTTTGCTGGCCAGCTAAGTTCAGTTACAGGCTGCTCTCTGTCAAAAACCCAAGCGTTTATAACTCATCCATTTGAATTTAAATTGGGCTGAAAGTAAACATATGTTGCAAGTTGTCAGCCTGGATGCAGTTTTGTATCTAAAGTAAATGTGCTCATCTGTTTAATAATTTTTAGAAACAGTCATAAAATATCTGATGGTTTTAGGGGTGGGAGGGTTTTGTGTGTGTATGTGGCTTCAGATGTTTTTGGTTTATTTAATCTCCTGCCTGAAAAGCAGGAAGCCAGATTCTGCCTTCATGCACAGACATTAAAACAACAGGTGAATATACTACTAACTTTAATATTACGAGATTGTAACCTCATCCTAAAGAAAGAAAGGAAGAGGAATTCTCAAAGAGATGATTCTAAAATAACAAGGAAAAGGGTTAACCAAGAGAAAGTTTAAAAAAAGAAAAAAAAAAGCAGCATTGAATCACTCTGGAGGCTATTTAAGAACACCATATTAGATGCACAGATGGTACATATACCTCTGAGCAAGGAAAAAGTAGAAAGGGGAGAGTAAATCTGGCATAGTTAAGTGAAGAAGTGCATAAGCTTAAAGGGACACTGTCAACTTAAAAATCACACGTTTATTGGAAAAATTGTTACATCTACTGTTGCAAACAACACCTATGATTACTGTAACTGAAAGATTAGAGAAAAAGTACTATTCTGCCTTTTGACGTGCTTGCTTTGGGCCTGATCCAAATTCCATTGGCATCAGTGGGTGACTTTCCGTTGATGTTAATGAGCTTTAGATCAGACCCTTTGCATATTTGACTGTAGATTGTGTACAGGCAGTTTCATTATTTTGCATGTGCTCTCTTTTCTTATTGTTTCTGTAGTTTTCACTCAGCAAGAGAGGAAAAAACATTTTTTTTCAAACTGGAAATGTTGTTGTTAAACTGTGGAAATGCCAGTGGGGTCCCGGGCACACTTGTACCAAAAATACCAACTATCTGACTTTTTAAGGCAAAACTCATCCTTCCAAAGGTTTGAAAATCTGCTCATGTCAATTATAAAAAAGGTTTATGAGATAAAGTGCACACTAAAATAAAGGACAAGGAAATTTTCTGAAGTGCATATGTATGGGGAGCTGTAAAAGGTATAGAAAATGTATCATAGTAGAAGAAAACTCACCTCTAACACTGCAGCTCCTATAGGCCACCCTGCAGACTCCAGCCCGTACTGAAATAGTGAAGCAGCAGAAAAGTTAAATTAATTTTCTAAGTCCATCTTCACTATAGAGGATGACGGGGAAATTCCTGTTCCAAGGACACTTTTCACAGGAAATCAGAATGGGGCCTTATAACAGAAATTGAAGTCTCTTAGGAGGAAGTTATGGAGCAACTTCAGAAACTTAAGTGCAGTAAATCACCAGGACCAGATGGTACTCATCTGAGTGTTCCTGAGGAAATAAAAGTGTGAAGCAGCAGAGATATTGACAAGGATCTGCAATATATCATTAAAACCAGCAACTGTTCCTGAAAATTTGGAAGTCATTTGTATGGTGTTAAAAAAAAAAAGAAGAAGAAGAAGGAAGAGATAAGAGAGTTGCTTTCTTCTTGAACATAGGAAATGAAGCTGAGAGATCCTGAGTAATTTTATTTGATTTGTTTAATGGCAGAATAAAGTGACTTTAAGATAGGCATGACCTGAACAGTTGTGAAATTTTAAAGAAGAGTTGGGATATAATTTTTATATGTAACGTATTAGACAATGAACATAGCTCATTTGGACTCAAGATGTGGTTTGATGTCTGTGCGTAGTTTGATATGTTCCACACAAGCGATGAATGCATTTTTGCATACCTGCATATCTAAGTCCGCAGTTTCAGACTGGATGCCTAAGAAGTAGATATTTAAATCCAAAAGTTAGATATTGAAATAAGAAGCTGATTGCATTCCAAAGGAATCTAGTTCCAATACTAGATACATATTTTTACTGCTGAGGAATGTTTTTTATATGCGTGAGAAAAGTTTTTAATTCGATTGCCTGCAGAAAAATACGGGTTTTTTTAGGAAAAGCTGCAGTACCTATAACATATTAGCCAGCAACTGAAATATTCAAAGTTTTGGATCAAATAATGCACTTTTTCAGGTATGAAGGAAAAAGCAGAAATGGTATGAAAAACTTGAATTTTCCCACAAAAGGCAGATACTTCCACACATAAAAGCCACTTGACCAAATCCCCAATTTTCTGCAGTTAAACCATATGAACAATGAATAACATATCCATGGGTTGAGAAGTACAGAGCTTTTGCCAAACAACCACAGCTACTCTGCACACACACTACGAAATAAGCTGAAGGAGGGAAATTAGAAGTTCTAATGGGTTTGGAATTTAGTAAAGCACTTGATACAACATCTCATGAAATCTTACCCTCGGATTAATTCAAATTACTTTGGATATGAACACTGTCAAGTGGCCTGAAAACTGGCTCAAGAAATAAAGTAAAGGGTGGTGATAAAGAGCAGCATATCAGGTTATGGGTAGAGTAGTACCAGAGGGACCTGCATTGGGTTGGTCTTGTTTCATGTTTCATTAATGATCTCCAGGAAAGAACAGACAGCATGTTCACAAACTCTACAGAGATACTAAACTAGAAGGAGTTGCAAATACCAGACAGGTCAGAAAATAATTCTCTTGAGGAATTGTAAGTAATGGAGAAAAGCAACTAAATTACTTCTACTTTGAAAAGAGCAAGCTAATATATCTGGGGAAAAAAATCTGAAACGAACATCTTAGTGGAATGAGAAGAGTGGGACAATATGCTGAAGCTAAGGGTAGTCAGAGGTAATAAATTGGACAGTGAAGATGTAATGGTAATTAAATGGCAATAACTAGGGTCTGGAGTGGCCATGTTGAGAAGGATGGTTACTGAAATAAGGATAGAGTAACGAATAGCAAGATTTGGGGATAGTTAGATGGACAGAGCTGAAATATGAGCAGTGTCAAAGATGATTTAGGGAATATGGAGGTCTTAATTCTGTGCAGTAGGATGAAAAGGTTGGAAAGAAGCTCATCTTTTGCGATTTCTAGAGTATTATAATTAGATATATTAACATTTGGAATTGTGGCCTGAAATCAGCCACTTCACTTGGGACGGATGAAGTTGGAATGAACAAGCACTGGTAAACATAGAAGCTGGCAGAGAGGATGGATACGTGGTCTTCTTTATGTCTTTCATCTCTGACTTCTGCAAAAATGAAAGGATAGCATATTCAGATTCGGTAGGCAGTATTATTTCCCAAATTGTACTACCCATTTGTGGACTTAGCTATGACAAATAGCAGTTAAAGGCCTGAACAATACGCCGCTGAAATAAACAGGAGTGTTCTGTCTTGAGTAGAAGTTGAATTGGGTCATAGTTAAATAGTATAACAACATACATTTTATAAAATTGGTGACTATTAGCAAAATGTAAAGCTATGCCAGGTAAAATAGTAACAGAAACGCTATCTCATTCATCGGGGTATTACCTGCCAGCGTAAGCTCCAGATGTATCCTGTAACCGAACACATGATAAGGTATTTTTCATTCCTTCCTTCAGGTATTGGCTATTGTCAGATGCAATTTGTTAGATTAGATAGACAAATGATCTGATCAGTATGGTGAGACCCATGTTCGTAATCAGAATGGCTGCACTAATTGCATAGCAAGCATGAAGGACTCTGTGCCATAATCTGAATGTAAATTGACGTCTCCCATTGGGTCAGCCAAATACAAAACTGCTGTAAGCAGGCATAACTTTATTAAAACCAATGGAGCTGCTTGCATCAGCTGTGATTTTGGCCCAGTATAAGAACTCTAATAGCTCCATTTATTTTCTACTGATTCTGGAGAAGCAATAGATTTTCCATAGTGTCAATGGAATTTTTTTTATTATCATTAAAATGAAAATATTTATTCTTACTTGCAATCATCCTCAAATCTCTCACAAAAATTCTGCACATTCATAATGCAGTTGTCAATGTCACCACACTGCTCTTTTGAAATATGAAGTATTTCCTAATCTTAAGATATATACCCTTGATGTAAATATAGAAAGCATGGCAAACTTTACAAAAAATTAAAGCAATATGTAAAATTGCAATGTCACGTACTAAGGGGCATTTTTAAGGAAGTTTAATATAGAACTGATTTCAGTTTGTTGTGTCTGGACATTCCAGTATAAAATGTAACATGTAGACAACTTTATTATGCCTACCCTTTCCAAAGAATACAGCGAGAGATATTAAAGCATGTTGTGTAGACTGTAAGATGCTACATGAGGTGTTTCAGCTATTTGATAACCAGATAACCTAGCACATAAAACTGCAGTTCACAGAACTTTCAGGTACCTTACACAAATTGGTTTCCTAAAGACAGCTAACTACCAAGATATACCAAGTGTGTTTATTTGGGGCATTTGTTTCTTTAGCCTTAAACTTAGGTTTGACTAACTCAGCATAAATTGCAGAACAGAATACTAATAAGATACTGATCACTAGCATCAAAACAAAGGGAGTTATTTTGGTCCTGCTCATATCAGAGGCAATATTTCCACTGATGTCAGTAGAATGAGAATTCAATCCCAAGATACAAGCCAGTGGTGAAGTTTTAACAGGAAAAATGAAAATTAGGTATTCGTCTCTGTACTTCACGATCCATAACTAGCATTTAGATTTTTCTGATAAAGCTATATAAGGTTTTTTTATTTAAATAATTTATGTTAAATAAAATAAAGCCCAACTCTGCCACACTTGCTCAGGCTGAATAGCTCTCTATTCTCAATTAGCTCACGGCAGTGAGGTAATGCACATTTTTCCTTCTTCACCATTCTATCTTATCCTCTTCCTTGCTTTATGAAATGGAACCTTTCTTGCCTTGACAATATAGTTGCCAAACTTTCAACCTGTCCCTGGCTACATCTTGTTGTATTTCCTAACCCATTTCCGTATTTTCTTTGGGAAGGTTAGGATGAGGTATGGCATTTACTGATCATTGTTGTGTTCTGTATTTGCAGCATGTATTGTCTTCTTAGTTTTTTTTTTTTTTTTTTTTTTTTTTTTTTTTGTTGCAAGGTGCCATTGGGATTCTCAGTTGATTTTTCTCTGGGCCCTTAACAGAGTTTAACTTACCACTCCATTAAACAGTCATTTCTTATGTACAGTTGTGATTACGAGAATGTAGGTTGCTATTATTAATCATCTTTCCCTTCTCATTGTTACGTTAATCATGTGAGGAGATGTGAGTGTAAGTTTGGATCCAGCAGGATGACAGCTTCTTATTCGTGGTGGTACAAAATTCAACTCATGAAGCAAGGAATGACTTTCACGAGTCATTTTCGTGTTTGCCAATTTAGAACATTGTTCTGTGCCACTTTGCAGTACTCCATGCTTGTGACCTGTGCGGATTTAGGAATTTCATGAATAATACGAGAGATGTAGCAGCAGTTGGAAAAAACAGTTTTGCATGTTGTTTTTGTCAGGATTCAGTAATGGATTTAGCCTAGAATACAGCCACCAATAAAAAGACATTCTGTTTTCCAGGGCCTCACACTGTGTACATAGGAGTCATTTCAGTTTTACATGCACCGCTCTGTATCTGCTCTGCCTTTGTTTCCAAAGGGTATGTGCTCTGCTGCGTATATGTTTGTTCACATATTTATCCAGGAAATCTACTTTCATAGACAAGAGGAAGAAAGTCTAACGCATTTTCTGCAAATGAGCACATTCTCTCAGAAAGCGTACTTACGAACAAGCGAAGAGGACAGTACAGCTGTAAATGTTCTGCGCTGAGATAATCAGAGCCCCAGCAGGAGCACCTTCCAAGCACAGCTGTACAATTCCCTTTGCTCTCTAGAAGGCACTGCACCCTACGTGCAGTTTCCAAGCTACATTTAACACAATTGCCCATCAGCACTTAGGAAGCAGTTACCACAGAAACCCAGCAGAGACCAATTAGTCACATGATTAAATTAATTAAAATAACCCAGGGTATCTGCCATCTTACTTCTCTTTCTGCTACGCGTAGCATATGACCTAGACAGAGTTGTAATTGGTTAGCATTATTGTGCCTTTTAATCCTAGAATCATCTTCATACTGTACTAGAGGCGATCTTTGATTTTTCCTTTTCCATCAGTCTGTGTTATTCCCTTGATGCAGATGCATTATTCCTTTTCTGTAGATCTGTGTTATTATTCAAAAACATTCTCCAAACCCCTCGATAAGCCAAGTAGTATCAAATTTACAAAACATCAGATTTAACAACAGTGAGATTTGTTATGTTTGGGATAAGAGGATTTGGAAACATTTTCAATTGCACAGTTAAGACTTTTGGAGGTCTTTAATGACAGCTCTAACAATACTTGCCAGAGAGAGCTCTGTAATATGTATTAGCACTTGACCTGAAGATTCTAAAGCACTAAGAAAAGACTATATGTTGTGTCTTTATTTCCCAAGTAATACTGTTATTGCAGTGAGGATTGTTTAAGTGGAACAAGCTGTCTGTGTTGTAATACCGCTTGCTGGGAAAGAGAGGCACTTTGGTGTCCTCAGTTGTTTATAAACCTAGAAATGCACAGTCACATTCTAATGTAGTAAATCAGTCCTTTGTCCTTGGTTCTTTGGCTGTCCTGTTGATGGCATCCCCCAAATATCCATTCTATCAAAGGTTTTCTGTATTATACCAGTGTCACAGTTCTGTGTGCACACAAATCACCTTTACCTGAAATCTCATAAAACATGGATCATTGCAATTTCTATCTCATCAAAGACATTCTGGTAACTGCTCTGAAGTTACCTTGATCCATGGCACAAAAGCAAAAAAAAAAAAAAAGAAAAAAAAATACTATTTCTGGCCACAGAGTAGAGAGCAGTTTGCCTCGCCAAAGCAGATTCCATACAAACAGACTTGACAAAATAGCATGCATAAATTACATGGCTCTGATACATTAATTCATGCCTAACAGAGCAAGTGGCAACAACACTACATCTACAATGGATGGGTATAAGATGGAAGAAATGAAATCTGAGGGTTAATGTATAAATAATCAACTGTTACAAAATTTGCAAATATTATGGAAGAAAGCTAGCAGGTTTGGTGTGTGCTGTATTGCTAAAGCACCAAGCACATTTGCTAGGCTTAACTAGCTCTGACTAGTCCATCAGAAAGGAAATGCATGCTTGGCAATGCTGATGCACAGATGCGCCAATATGAGACAGAGTCTAGTCATGAAATTAGGTCTCTGTTCCTCACCATAAAGGCTATGGCAAAAGTGAGTGTCCACTATAAGAAGTGGACCTTCCTGAAGTAAAGTAGTCTTGTCCCAGTTTTGTGGTTTTAGAGAAATTACTTACACTGACCAACATAACCTGCATTCAGGGCACACACATAAAAAAATTACCAACCATAAATAAAATAATACTCTGAGTATTTGCATTCTACTTTTTTTTTCTTGTAAATTATCATGGGCTACTGTAGTGTGAAAAATACCCACTGAAAAAAATCTTATCATGTAACGTCCAGTGCTGTTATTTTTGCTGATGACAATAGGAGCTGAAAAGTAAATTCTCCATGGGATCACTCAATTCTACAGTGTGACAGTCCCATAGAAATTGATTGAATTATGGTTTTAAAAAACTGAAGTAAACCAGTGGAAAATCTGGTGTGAGGAATTTAGATGCAGCAGCTACATGCTGTTGTGTCCAGAATTAAAAAATATCCCGTAAATTTACTCATACAAAGGATCATGATAAAAATGCTTTCTATTTCATATTTACTTAAAGTACTTCATTGTCAGACCTGCACACTAAATTCTAAAAGCTTTTCTTCTTTTGTAGCTCAGAAGAAAAGCATTTGTTTCGGACTAGAAAAATGAAAAGTTTTGACAGCTTTTTCTTGTCATGCTACATAAAGCAAAAGTGGCTGAAAGCAAAGGACAGGTTCTTTGGTAAGAGCCAAAGTGACAGCACAATCTTCGCTGGCTGTTCTGAAGTTTCAGACATAAATACGAAGGGAAGGGTTTTGCTTTGATGTACAGCGGACTCTATGTTCTTGATACGTTTTTGGTACAAGTTTCCAGCTTTCTCTAAGGAACAGACAGGACTTCCCAGATCCACTTGCAGTTGGGCATTATAAAGAAAAGTTGGGCAGTACATAAAGAAAAGAGTGGTAATGAAAATAGGGACCCCTCTCCCAGTCATCCTTGGAGTGGGTTTTTTTTAATGAAAGACCAATGACTAAAATGAGTCAATACACACCTCTATACTGTATCTGCATTTAAAGGAGAGATGCTGACCTTTTCCCAAAGTGGGAGATGGAGCAGCCCTGTGTGCACAGTTTTCCTCCTAGGGTAGTTTGGAGTATTCATGTGGGCATTGAGGTGCTGCTGGGATTGACACTCCAGGAACACCCAGATTAGAGGTAGCAATTAACAGAAAAAGAGAAGTATAGGAGAGTAAAAAACATAATGTTTCAGTTGTGGAGATCTTGGACATTGGAAGGTTTGCAAAGGACTTCAGTAAGATTCCAGGGTTTCCGTATAAAAAGGTGAATAAATTATATTTGTCCTCCTTGGAAAGAAAAAAGGGGAGGATATAAAGGGAAACTTGATGAAGTGCAAGCAATTTAAAAATAACTATTGTGGATAAATGTTATAAAAGCATAGTTTATTACCTGCCAGAATAAATGAAAGCAAATCAAGATAGTAAAAGAAATTTCATGGACTATTTTCTATTAATCACAATACCAGAAGCAACAAGTAAAAGGCTATATCCTAATTATTTGATTTTTGTAGGTGTTGTGAATGCCTCATCTCTCAGGAACTGTGATGAGGCTTACAACTAGATGTCCATGTCTGGGAAAGCCAGGTCATCCTTGGCCCATAAGCAGGCAGGCTGAAGTCATTAGGAAGCCTGAGTTAAGTGGCAGTAAAGTGGTTAGTGTTTGGCTTACATGATTTTAAACAGCAGGAATGGATAAAACATGTACTTCTGAATCATTTATGTATGAAATTTTTGTGTGGGGTAGA